>NC_041391.1:231450335-231555362 GCF_002162155.2 Triticum dicoccoides
TTTTTCTTCCTCTGCCATGTTAATTAGCAATAGTAGTAGATGTTAATTAGTACTAGGGTTCATACATAATTATTTTTAGTAGTAGTAGTAGATGTTAATTAGTAGTAGTGATGGTACAAGTTAACTAGGGCAGTATGGTTAATAGTAGATGTTTTTTAGTTAGGGTAATAATAGATGTTAAGTAGTAGATAATGTAGATGTTAATTAGTTCAGTAGGGTTTAGTTTTTGAATTTAGTTTGTTTAACTAGATGTTAATTAGGGCAGTAGGGTTTAGTTTAGAGTAAAGTTTAGTTCAGTAGTTAACTAAATATAATCTATATTTGGTTTTTGAATTGAGTTTGAGAGAGCATGAGATTTGTGTAGATTTTCTTGAAGTGTCAAACGCTAGGACATGCAAATTTGAAGTGGTCAGGATATATGCAAATTCCTCAACTGTGTTTGCACATGTTTCGATTGTGCCCAAGTGGCTTTGTTGTTTCCAGGGAATGAAGCCGAGTGGCCTATGTTTTGCCGGAATGTTGATTCATTTCCGATCCGGCAAATTTCAGGTTCTCGATTTGTCCACTTTTTAGCAAAAGTCATGCCAAAATTTTCTATGAATTTCGACATGACTTGTGCTACAAACTAGGACATATCGAGTTCCCGGGATTTGCCGCACGGGGAAGGAGTCAACGTTCCTGCAAAGCATAAGCCTTTTTTATGTCATTATTCATTTTATTAGGTTTAGAATTAATTGACTAGATTTAATCGTAGGAAACATGGCTAGCAACAATGAAGGATAGGGCTCTGGTGACTGCGACAATGTTTGCCTGGCGGCAAAGGAATTTTTGAGGGAAGCCGACGATCAACAGTTGATGTTGCTGGGTCCACCTATCACATCGGAGACTGAGACCGACATTGAGATCGGCGCTAAGACTGAGACCGGTGCTGAGACTAGCGGAACCGGTATAGAACCAAAAGCAAAGAGGCAACGAGTTCCTAACAAGCTTAGGACTACTAGACTGGTGGTCATGGAGGTGGACGACGGCAATTTTGAGCCAAATGTGCCCGCGTAAGCGCGCGCGTGCTACGACAATCAAATAGGCTGCATCGTACGGACAACCACCACCATCAACAATGTGAGACTAAAGAAGATAGATAATATGAGGCCTTCCCTCCTAAAGGAGCTGCACCAGATATTCTTGTTCTCGGTCCGGAATGAAAAGGATTGTAAAGATCTAGATACCTGACAATGAAGAAGATAAACAAACACGCCATGAGCAAGTTTAGCGATGCGTTGGCTGCCTGGAAAGAAAGGGTGAAACATCGGATCGTCAACAAAAAGGAACCCTACTCCAAGATTGTAAAGGATAATCCAACAATCACGGAAGAGCACTTTGAAATATTCAAGGTGGCTTGCGAGGCCGAAGCTACCAAAAAAGTCGAAGTACATGAAGGGGCTTCAACAGAGGAACATTGGGTGCCACCACCTTGGAAGCAGTGGTTACAGAGGGAAGAGGTCCATATGGGCCAAGGAGGATGCGGAAGCCGAGAGTCTGGGCATCCCAGACCCCTTGGTGGAGTTCACCGTCCCGCAGGAGCGTGACGTCCTCGGGGCCCGGCACCGTTGGGACCCAGTGAAGAAGGTTTTTGAGACGAACACGGTCACGACGGAGTTCATGGGACTGTTGGTAATTTTAGTTTCTGATCAATTCGACTGCAGGTTAGTCATATTTGTAAACGATCCTGTGCCTTTTGCAGAGAGAGCAGCACAAGATTGCGGCTAAAAGCGACTCGCCATCTGAGGCGTTGGCGAGGCCCAAGTGGGACACTCATTCAACCGGGCGTTGAACATATTGAAAGGACTCCCAGTGGAGACTCGACCGTCGTATGGACGCGTGCAAGGTGTCGAAGACGGCGCCACATGGAAGAAGTACTACCATGAGACCACAGAGGAGAGAAAGGAAAGACAGAGGTTAACTGAAGAAAACATCGACAAGAAGGTTGAGATTGCGGTTGAGAAGAAATCATCTGAGACAGTCGCAACAGCGGTAGCTACCGCAAAACAAGTGCTTGCAGATATGTCTACTACCTTGGTTCTGGTCGTTTTCAATTGGAGCAGGCAAAATCCAGAAAAAATGCAGCAGACTTTCCCCTTGCTGACTTCTTCAGGAGCAGCTCGACTAGCGTTGCACCAGCACCTGCAGCTGCACCTGCTCCCGCACCTGCTCCGGCACCGGCTCCGGCACCTGCTCCCGCACTGGCTCCCACACCGACTCTTGCACCTGCTCCCGCACCTGCTCCGGCACCGGCTCCGGCACCGGACGTGCTCGGCGGTGCTTCGTCTTTGGCTGAGCTCGATACCCTCACGGTATCTGTCACACCGGCCCTCTTCAATAAATGTATAATCTCCCATTTTCGTTGCCTTTCGGATGTCTCACATCGCAGACTTTTCTTTGCAGGCCGACGAAACCCCATGCACCATATTGTACACCATCGGCAACCAGAAGGTGGACGTGGGGAAGGCGACAATAATGGAGCCGAAGGAACCATTGTTCCATAGCCGGCCGTTCCCCTCGGACGTCTTCAAGGTTTCCGTGGCCAGTGTCAAACTGGGCCACGAGAATTTGGCTCCTCTGGTACTAGTGGGGGATGACGACGAGACCCCGCGGCGACTTGGTGATTGCAATGGGTGGGTCCTGTTGTGGCCAAAGAGTCTGCTTCGTCTGGAGGCGGCCGGGAGCATACCCATGAGCATGCAGTTAGGTATGAACATCAACACCTCACCTATCCAATTAGTGTCAGCTGTCGTGCTGGGTCATAGCGGAGGGGGTGAGGAAGAGGCTCCATTAGTCGTTGGTGACGTCACCATAGATGAGGATGAGGATGACGATGACACTCAATAGTATGTCAATACTGGCGCCTACTTAGGGTTTGAGCGTCATGAGTCGGTGCCTGAATTGCCGCCTCCGGAGTCTGAACATATTATGGAAAACCTTCCGGTAGCAAAGAAGTCTAGGAAGAGATCGAGGAAAGGCAACAAAGCTGCTTCTATGATCCAGCCGCCTCAGCAGCCTCGGGTTCAAGACCGTATAGATATCCCCGGTGTGGCAAAATGGCATATTGCCAATGAACCAATCCTACCTAAAGCAGCGATAGGGGCCAGATTCGGTGAACTAAGGAGACTTCATGACGATGTGCCGCGGATAGAGAAAGGCCTCCTTGCCTTGAAAAATCCAGGATACCCATTCTACGTGGTTAACGTGCCATGGCAATTGTCGTACGTTGACACATTCCCCGCGGAGAAGTTCTTCCTTTGATTCGATTAGATCTTCGACATGTTTCACTTGAAGAAGCTGGATTTTACGTTTGTCCGCCTTTATGCCTTGCACATGAACTACCTCATCGGGGTTGAGTAGATACCTTTTATCTATGTCGCTGACCCGTACTTCATGCACGAGGGCTTCTTGGCAGTCTGTGCAAAGCACTGTGAATACGCGAGGGACTACCTCGTCAATTTCATGCTTGCCAATAAGGACAAGGAGGCGATTCTCGTGCCTTATCATCCCCTGTAAGTCATCTGCACGGATATCCTTCCTTCAATTTCAATCATTCATTTGCACGATGGAGGCTAATTAATTTGAGGTGTACTTATTTTGTGCAGCGGCGGGCGCGCCGTCCTCATCATCCTCTACCCCCGATACTCCCACACTCTTTACTTGGACTCGTCGAAGAACATTACCAAAAAGGATTACACCCACATCAAGTCTGTTCTCGATAGTGCTATCTTTTACTATGGCACACGGGGTGGAGAGGTCAACGACAAGAAGACAAGGGACGACAGGCCCGCCTTCAGCCATAAGACTGACTTCTGCTACACCCAGCAACCGAGTGATTCTCTTAATGATGGATTCTATGTCCTACACCACATGTTGGAGTACAGACGGGATCACCAGAACCTTCGCATGTCACCTAGATCTGGCGATGCCCATATTCTGCAATGGTCAAAGGACTTAGGAGATATCAAGGATCATCGACTTCGAGCTGAGTTCTATCACATCCAGTGCGAACTTGCCCAAATCATCATGAAGGAGGTCGTCAAAAAAACAAGGATGTTCTATGAAGAAGGACAAATGGCGCGGGAAGACATCCGAACACGCGTAGCCTCTCAGCATGTTGACCTAAAGCCTTTCACTAAGCTCGGGGACTATCTCCCTGACATGGAAGGATGGCACAACATGTAGTGATTGTCGATATATGACAATGTGTCCGTTTAGTCTATACTTTCTGTATGACAAAACTTTGAGTTATGCACGACGAAACTTTATTTGTGATGTAGTTAAACCGCCCTCATCGACTAGCGAAGATCACTCTAGTTAGGGCATTTTGGGTACGATGAACTTTGTTATTTATGCTTATGATATGTTGCTTCTATTTTTGCCAAGTCCGTCTCTTTCTGTTGCTCAACTATATATATATGTTGCATATCATCGACTCATGTGACGATGCAGGTGCATAGGTCATCGATGGCGAAGAAGTGCTACGCCAGGAGTATATGACGAGTGGCCGGAGTGTCAGGCCCAGGTGTACCGGTTTCCGGTTTCCGAGCGACAACCAGTAGTTAGTTTAGGTTCACGCTAATGCGAGAGAGGGATACAAACTCATGTGCTGCATAGTTCCGCTCTCACTCATAGTGATAGATCTTCTCGCGTATATCATTGTTTAGATGGATGACGATGTAGTTGCAAGTAATCGAGACTTGTATCGCTATTTTCGAGATGATGACAAGAGACCACTTTGTGTTGGATGATGATTATGATGATGACATGATTTGATGAGACTATTTGTATGTATATGCTATGATTACATTTGTATGTGTATGATATGCTAAATCTTATAGTATAAAGCCTATTCAAATACGAAACAAATATGCAGAAAAAACAGAAACTAATAAAACTAGCAGTAGCGAGGGGTATAAAGTTAGCAGTAGTGCTCCCTTACCACTTCCTGCTAAAAAGCGCTGTAGATATTAGCAGCAGTGCTCTGCACTAAAGCTCACTACTGCTAGCCATGTATAGAAGTAGCGTGGGATGACAGGCGCTACTGGTACACGTTAGCTGTAGCGCCTTATCAGTAGCGCGTCGTCCTGCGCTACTGATAGGGAAAATACCCGCGCTACTGCTAGGGTTTTCCCTAGTAGTGCCCCCTCCAGTGGTTCTTTGCTCCAGTATTTTTATTTTCTTCCAAACAATTTTTTAAAAGTTTTTTCCAATTCCGAGAACTTTTAATCCTGCACAAAAACAACACCACGGCAGTTCTGCTGAAAGCAGCGTTAGTCTGGGTTAGTTCCATTCAAATCATACCAAAACCATATAAAATTGTTGTAAACATGACATGAATACTTCATAAATTATAGATACGTTGGAGACATATCAGCATCCCCAAGCTTAGTTCCTGCTCGTCCTCGAGAAGGTAAATGATAAAAGAAATAATTTATGAAATGTGAATGTTAGCATAGTGCATAAGTTTGATCAATAATAATTTCAATCACTTTTCCAAGCATCATAATAGCAACTCTTTCTCATAAAACTCATCATGATAAAGTAGCAATTTAAACGGAATTATTGTTATGGAGTTCTACCTATCATATTCATCATATACTCTTTCTTTGGTAGCATGGACATTTGAACTTGAATGATTCAAAGCAATAGTCTATAATTTGACACAAATACATCAATACTCAAGCATACTAACAAGCAACCATGTCTTTGGAAATATCAATGCTAAAAAAGCTATACCTAGCCCATTATGCTCAATCATTGATCCATTCATGAAACACACTCGAATATTAACTATGCGTAATGCACAAGTATGACAATAGTGTTCCCTAGTTGGTGCTTTATAAGAGAAGATGGAGACTCAATAAAATAAAATTACATAAAGTAAATAGATAGTCCCTTCACAGAGGGAAGCAGAGATTTGTAGAGGTGCCAGAGCTCAAAGCTTAAATTTAGAGATAAAAATTGTTTTGGGAGGCATGGTTTTCCTGTCAACGAAATTACCGAGAATTCCTAATACTTTCCATGGTAGATACATCACAGTCGGTTCCCAAACATAAAATAAATTTTATTCCTTTTTTCACCATTCTTTCACAATCCATGGCTAGCTGTATCCACGGGTACCTCCCATACCAACACTTTCTAATGAATTTATTATTGACAACATAAATAAAGTTTCTTTTCATTTCGGGACTGGGTGAGGGAGTCCTGGACTAAGGGGTCCTTGGACAGCCGGACTATATACTTTGGCCGGACTGTTGGACTATGAAGATACAAGATAGAAGACTTCGTCCCGTGTCCGGATGGGACTCTCCTTTGTGTGGAAGACAAGCTTGGCGATTCGGATATGTAGATTCCTTTCTCTGTAACCAACTTTGTACAACCCTAGCCCCCTCCAGTGTCTATATAAACCGAACGGTTTAGGCTTCTAGGGTGTAGCCACAACAATCATAATCGCATAGGCTAGACTTCTAGGGTTTAGCCATTACGATCTCGTGGTAGATCAACTCTTGTAATACTCATATTCATCAAGATCAATCAAGCAGGAAGTAGGGTATTACCTCCATAGAGAGGGCCCGAACCTGGGTAAATGTTGTGTCCCCGCCTCCTGTTACCATTAGCCTTAGACGCACAGTTCAGGACCCCCTACCCGAGATTCGCCGGTTTTGTCATCGACATTGGTGCTTTTATTGAGAGTTCCGCTGCGTCGTTGAAGATAGGCTTGATGGTTCCATCAATCATCTACAACAATGCAGTCCAGGGGGAGATCTTCCTCCCCGGACAAATCTTCGTATTCGGCGGCTTCACACTGTGGGCCAACCCGTTTGGCCATCTAGAGCAGATCGATAGCTACGCCCCTGGCCATCAGGTCAAATTTGGAAGCATGAATTTTGTGGCTGTTATCCATGGAGACTTGATCTTCGACGGATTCGAGCCCATGATGGTTGTCCCCAGCCACCATGATGAAGATGACCTAGATCTGTCATATGGCCACGCACATGAGATAGCGCCTGTGACTGCCCTGGCCCTAGAGCCGGAGCGGACTGCATCGTCCGAAGATGGGAGGCTTAACCCCGCCACAGAGGCCGCAGATTCAGCGGCGCTCAAGCCGCACACAGATCTAACATTGAGCTGGGCTTGTGTCACCGGAACCTCGGACTCGTCTCCGGCCATGGGTTCTGGACCGCGGGCATCCGCGTCCATCAAACCTGGTTGGGCGCCGGTCTTGGAGTTCAGCTCCGTGGACACCTTCCAGCAGTCGCCTTTTGGCGACATGCTAAACTCATTGAAGTCCCTCTCCTTGTCAGGGGACTCTCGGCCGAACTATGTCTGGCTCGAATGGGAAGCGAACGATGAAGAACTTCGTTTCCCACCCACCACCCACTTCATTGCCACTTTCGAGGACTTAACCGACATGCTCGATTACGGCTCTGAAGACATCAACGGTATGGACGACGATGCCGGAGAGGAGCAGGCACAAAAACCACCACCTTTAGGGGCAGTGGACAGCTACATCATCATACGATATATACATAGTGGACACAGCAAAGGAGAATGAGGCCGACAATGATAATATTATGCCTGTCGATGAACCTCCTAAACGCCGCGTCCTAAGCACCGACCTCGATCCAGCCAAAGGAAAAACAGCAACATCGCCACGGGCGATGATAATAATCTGAACCAAGCCGAGGACCCCGCAGACCTAGCGTTGGAGCAGGGCGTGCGAGAGGATGGCGAACATAGTCCGGAGATGTTGTCCGACCATAGTGACGCCGAAGATAGCAATTACCAACCTGTCTCCGAAGAGGAGATCAGCCTGTGCAACGATGAGTTTGTCATCCCGGATGAACCATTAGAACAAGAGCGCCTCCACCAAAGGCTTAGCAGCACTGCAAGGAGCCTGAAGAAGCAGAAGCAGTGGCTTAAAGCCGCACAGGATACGCTCAATGACAGATGGAACGAAGTGTTAGACGCTGAGGAAAAATATGGCGGTAATCACCAAACAAAGAGCTATCCTGAACGAAAGCTGCTACCCAAATTCGATGACGAGGCTATCGCGCCTATACCGTTGAAAAACAATACGGCCGACAGGCCGGACTGACCACCTCGTGGTCGAGATAGAGCGACTAGCAATGCCGTAAACAAGCCCGCACCCCCTCCCCGCAAAGGAAGGAAGGTTGCGGCCCATGCCCAGAAACACGATCTACGTGAGGACCTGGACAAAAAAGCTGCAAAAACCAGATCCATCTATGGATCCAGGGAACGTGCTCCTGTACAGGATCTCGATTATCAAACCAAATATACCGGTCATTTACCGGATTGGAATCAATACCGAACACTACAACCGCCGGACCCAATCCACGACACAGCCAGATACAGGGGTGCCGCACACCCCCTGTGCTTCACCGATGAGGTGCTGGAACACAATTTTCCAGAAGGGTTCAAACCCGTAAACATCGAGGCATATGATGGAACAATGGACCTGCGGTTTGGATTGAAGACTTTATTCTTCACATCCACATGGCTCGTGGAGATGATCTCCACGCCATCAAATATTTACCCCTTGAGCTAAAAGGACCAGCTCGGCACTGGCTAAAAAGCCTCCCCGAAAATTCCATCGGAAGATGGGAAGAACTTGAGGACGCTTTTCGGGCCAATTTCCAAGGGACCTATGTCCGGCCCACAGATGTAGATGATCTAAGTCACATAATCCAGCAACCCGGAGAATCAGCCCGTAAGCTTTGGAACCGGTTTCTCACTAAGAAGAACCAAATCATCGACTGTCCGAACGCCGAAGCCTTAGTGGCCTTCAAACATAGTGTCCGGGACGAATGGCTAGCTAGACACCTCGGCCAGCAAAAGCCAAGGACTATGGTCGCCTTAACCACACTCATGACCCGCTTTTGCGCGGGCAAAGACAGCTGGTTAGCCCGCAGTAGCACCAGCGACCTCGGCACATCCGAAGTCAGGGACGGTAATGGAAAACCATGACGCAACAAAAATAAACATCGAAATAATGCAGAAATCCCAGACAATACAGCGGTAAACGCCAGATTCCGGGTTTCCAGACCCGGTCAACGGAAGAAGCCATTTAAAGGCAACAAAGACAGTCCATCCAACCTAGACAAAATCCTAGACAGGCCCTGCCAGATCCACGGCACTCCCAATAAACCAGCTAATCATACCAACAGAGAATGTTGGGTCTTCAAGCAGGCTGGCAAGCTCAATGCCGAACACAAAGGGAAGGGACCTCAGAGCGAAGACGAGGACGAACCTTGCCAGCCGAACACGGGTGGACAGAAGAAATTTCCACTGGAGATCAAAACAGCGAACATGATCTATATCACTCATATCCCAAAGTGGGAGCGCAAGTGCGCACTCTTAGATGTCTACACCGTTGAGCCTGTCACCCCCAAGTTTAACCCATGGTCGGCCTGTCCAATCACCTTTGATCGCAGGGATCATCTGACTATTGTCCATCACGGGGGTTCGGATGCCCTAGTGCTCGACCCAATTATCGACGGATACCACCTCACTCGAGTCCTCATGGACAGCGGCAGCAGTCTCAATCTGATATATCAGGACACTGTCCGCAAGATGGGGATAGACCCGTCAAGAATCAAGCCAAGTAGCACTAGCTTTAAAGGAGTTATATCGGGCGTCGAAGCCCGTTGCACGGGCTCTCTAACATTTGATGTTTTATTCGGATCCCCCAACAATTTTCAAAGCGAAGAACTAATCTTCGACATTGCTCCGTTCCGAAGTGGCTACCATGCACTACTCGGAAGAACGGCCTTCGCTTGTTTTAACGCAGTCCCACATTATGCTTATATAAACTCAAAATGCCTAGACCACGGGGCGTCATTACGGTCAGTGGAAATACGGAGCGCTCTCTTCGTACACAGAAGAATACACGGTGGCTCTAGCAGTCGAAGCACAAAACGGCCTATTCAAGCCGAGCAGCTCATCGGTCGTTAAGACCACTAACACAGCTAAACGTGTCTGGCACACACCTCAGTGCGGCAGCTCAGGTAAACCTGAGCTCTATTAGCAACTACGCCCCCATCGACCACCCCATAAGGAGATCCACTCAAAATCCCTTGGGCAGCTTTGGGGGCACTTTGCACGCAAAAGGTCCATAGTTCGGCTTGACCCTATTCAGACCCTAGAAGTTATCCTTCGTGGTTCATTAAAACGAACCAGCTTTACTTACAGCCACACCAGATTCTTTTACCTGGGTTTTCCTTTTTTTACAGATGGCCATCATACTATACCCTTCAAGGACACTTCACAACAGAGACAAAGGCACAGACGTGCAGCAGGGCCCCGCATTAAGGTTTCTTTTTTAGATTAAGACCCTGTGTAAACCTTTTTTATCTCTTGTTGTTTTATACTTTCCAGGCATGTAAAATGTCCAAGAAAGATACCGGTATTATCTGTAAACATACGGCTCGCCGTACTAAAGTGGATGTTATAGAAGAAGCCCGGTTCGTATTGTGTTTTGAGACTTATGCTCTCACCACCGGCACTCTTTCCCCAGGCCAGATTGCCACTCGTGCCTTGATACCATGGGTCTATCACCAGGGGTTGTATTCAGCCCGGTGTATATTGTAAAGTCCGAACACCTATAAGGAGTGTTCGGCGTCGCGAGTTTGGCCTTATATGAATCAGCTTCGAATCATGTCTTTGGTCAATAGTTGGGTTGCCCGGCTCCTGTGCTTACTACCTTACGTTCCGCTATATCGACTAGGGTAGTAAAGGGAGAACTACTGCGATTGTGTCCCGGCTAGCCCGGATGAACACCTCAGTAGAGAAAGCCGAAAACTGACTGTCATGATGCAGCGAGAGCTGGTCAACCACTCGATGACTCATCGGAATCTTCGTGATTCCCTCCATGTTAAACGAAGGACCGTTACTCTGGTCACATATGTAAACGCACCGTATTCGGATAACCGCAGACATACCAGGGGCTATATAGTAGCCCTACCGTCAAACTCCTCTGGCTAAGTGAAAGTGTTAAAGCTCTATAGTCTGATTGCCTAGTTCGCCGCTCTAACACCTCCTTAACAGACCAAGATGTTGGGTCAAGTGTGATCAAGTGCTTTTCCGAACACGCCGGTGTTATACGCGAGGGGGCTGAAGCCGACGACTGCAAACTTTCAGATTGTATATATATAAAAAAGACGGCCGCACAGGAGGCACTAAAACTTTTCGGGCAAAACATATAAAAACATAGCCTTAAATATATCATAATATTGTTATTACAATTTTGATACACCTCACTTGAACATTATATTCTTCAAGCACTGGCCCTCTATCAAGCGGGCACCCTCTAGGACATCTTCAAAGTAATGTTCTAGCATTTTAAAGTCCTTGCCCTCGGGTGGACTCTGCGCTGCAATATCGGTGGCCTCCATCTTCGCCCAGTACATCTTGACACAGGCAAGGGCCATCCGTGCACCTTCAATGCACGTTGACCACTTCACAGCATCGATACGCAGCACCGCATTAACAAGTTGCTGCACCAAACCGAAATAACTATTTGGAATGGGCTCATCTGGCCACAGCCGGGCTATGACGTCCTTCATGACAGTACTGGACATCTTGTGGAGCTCGGCCCACTGGCCATCTGTTCGTTCAACAGTGGATGCTTTGGCGTGTCAAATTGTGACCAAAAAAGCTTTTCTATCGCATATCCTTCTTGCACATGGAAAAATTGATTCGCAACAGCAACACTCTTCGGCAGGTCCATAAAGATGTCTGGAGAACTCCACAGTTGATTAAGCGGCGCATACTTTGGATCGCCAAACTTAGTTTGCAATAAAAATGGCTTGCCAGCTGCGATCTCCCCAGCTTGTCGGATCTCCTCCCGACCTGCTCTAGACTCAGACCAAGCTTCCTTCGCCTCTTGTAAGGCCCTGTCAAGATCGGCCGCTTTGGCTTTGTTATCTTTCTCAAGAACTTGGCATCGGCTAGTGGCATCCTTCAGCTCAAGTGCAATAGTGGATATTGTCTCCTCGCAGTGCCGCCGAGTAGTCTGCTCGGCTTTTAATTCGGCGGTTACCTTTTTGGCACCCGCATTACTCATCCTGGCTTGCTCCTTGGGCCAGGCAAGTTTTGCCCGAAGGGTCTCAACTGCAGCAGCACTATCTGCAGTTATGCATATACAAATTTTCAGTATCACGCTCATTTCACAATACTAGCAGGTACTGAGAGCCCCAGAGACATACCTTGCGCCTCGCCGAGCCGCCTGTTCATAAGCGTGATGTCATCATTCGCTACATCAATTTTCTGCTTTAGATGTGCTACCTCTGTAGCTTGGGCAGTTGCCACGGATGTAACAACCTGCATTTCAATTAGGATCATCTCCTGGGCATACATTTTTGATCCTCTTATCGCATCCCTTTGGATGTCAACCAGAGTCTCAGGGGCTACTATATATACACAGGTGCAAGTTGCACTTATAATATAATTGAAATTACACTACGTACCTCGAAGCCTCTTAGTAGGCTCGTGAGGGATTCATTCAATCTGTTTATTGCGTATCGAACTCTTTGAACCACCGTACCCATCATGGTATGATATTCCTCTAAGACGGAGGCATGTTGCAATATGCCCATCAGAGTATTCGGCGCCTCCGGATCCGGAATGGGCTGCGTCATCCCTCCGACGTTGGATAGTCCGGTACTTTTGTTGTTCCCCTTAGGGGCCGCACACCCCGGACCCTGGGTGGCTGAAGTATTACCTTCGGCCCTGGTCTTCACTACCTCTTGCGCCACTCATTGATCGGGAAAGACCCTCCGAGACGACACCTCGGTGTCGTCTGCCTTATCAGGCAGGGAAACCTGTGGAGGCGTCTCGCTCTCCATCATCTCTGAAAGAAGATCCCCCGAAGAGGAGGACTGTTGAGGAAGGCTGCATGCCGGACTGCAAATATGTGTTTAAAATGTTACCCTTACAGCCAGGAAAGAACGAGATATGTTTAAAACACCCTGGTTCACTTACTATCCGGCTAGGGGCTCATCTTTACGGGGTGACTGCGTGTCAGCATCATCCCTTGACTGGGATGTCTTTCCCCGCTTAGAAGCTTCTCTCTTCAAGTCTTCGGAGGCGGTCTGCTTCTTCCCATGAGGAGAAGGGACGTCAGCTTTCCCTTCCCTTTCACTTTTGGAAGTGGAAGTTCCGGTCTCCCCGGATAAATTGCCTGGTGTGCCTCTAGAGTGAAGGTCACCTTGGGCCTCTTAGCTCTCCTCCTTATCTTCCCCCGCCGGCACTTGATATGGCGCCGGAGCCAGCATCCTTGTGAGCACCGGATCGGCATAATCTTCGGGAAGAGGAGCCAGACACCTAATTCTCTCCACCTTCTTTAGCCATCCCGGGCCGAGTGGAGTTTTATCAACACATTGTTATGAGTAATCTAACTGGACTGTGTTCGGGAGTCAAGTACTTACCAGAGTATCCGGATGATTGCAGTCAAGACCAAGGTCTTCTATTGTACCCGGCCACTGTTTTCGTGCGCCGAAGAACAATTTCCACATCTCTTTGAGCATTAAGACGGAGGAGTGCTGAAGAGTCCCTGGACCTTCCGGATTGAACTCCCACATGCGGAGAGGACGCCGCTGGCACGGAAGAATCCGGCGGACTAGCATTACTTGGACGATATTGGTAAGGCTGGTGCCCTTCTTAATGAGGCTCCGAATACGACTTTGCAATGTCTGCACTTCATCAACAGAACCCCAGTCCAACCCCTTGTTGACCCATGATGCAAGCTGAAGCGGAGGGCCAGATCGAAACGCAGGTGCAGCTACCCGCTTTGTACCATGGGGTTCGGTAATGTAAAACCACTCCCGTTGCCATAGATCAGAAGATTCTGCGAAGGATCCCTTCGGCCAGAGGGAAGTGGTAAGTTTTCTTATTGAAGCACCTCCGCACTCCGCTTGTTTTCCACCGATTACCTTCGGTTTCACGCTAAAGGTCTTGAGTCATAAGCCGAAGTGTGGGGAGATACGGAGGAAGGCCTCGCACGTGGTGATAAACGCCGAGATGTGGAGGAAGGAGTCTAGGGCTAGATCATGGAAATCTAGTCCGTAATAAAACATGAGCCCTCAAACAAAGGGATGGAGTGCAAACCTAAGCCCTAGGAGGAAGTGAGAGATAAACACGACCCTCTCATTGGATCTGGGAGTAGGAATAACCTGCCCTTGAGCGGGAAGCCTGTGGTAAATTTCCGCAGTCAAGTATCTTGCCTCCCTGAGCTTCGAGATGTCTTCCTCTATGACATAAGAGGCCATCCACCGGCCTTGAAGGCTGGGTCCGAATATGGATGGAATCTCGAAGCGACTAGATTGACCTTTGGGTGTTGGAACTTAAGGTGGGGGGTGGAGGAAAGAACCAGCATGGAAGAAAAAGGACAGGCCTTAACCCCTTTATAAAGGCGACGAATATCAAGCGTCCCCGCCGTGGCCTTAAAACATGCCGATTCCCAAGGAATCATGCCAACATAACGGTTGGGTTACCCACGCCCGTGTTGATGAAAATCCCGCAATAAGGGGACATGATCTCTGCTTTCACAAGACGTGCCAATAAAAACCGCTTCCCGAAACATGGAGTAGCAGGCTAGAAAACGATTGAAAATAATGGCCAGGTAATGACGTAATGTCGTGCTGCCGAAATTGTCAGCGGATTGGACTCGTGAATATTATACTCTCTATGGTGGTTTGTAGAACTTGTTTTGCAGAGCCGGACACGATTCTTGTGTTCGAGATCTACTTTGAAATATTCGGAGAAGGAACCCGCCTTGCAATGCCGAAGACAATCTGCGCGCCGAACTCATCGTCATTAAAGCCTGGTTCAGGGGCTACTGAGGGAGTCCTGGACTAAGGGGTCCTCGGACAGCCGGACTATATACTTTGGCTGGACTGTTGGACTATGAAGATACAAGATAGAAGACTTCATCCCATGTCCGGATGGGACTCTCCTTTGGGTGGAAGACAAGCTTGGCGATTCGGATATGTAGATTCCTTTCTCTGTAACCGACTTTGTACAACCCTAGCCCCCTTCGGTGTCTATATAAACCGAAGGGTTTAGGCTTCTAGGGTTTAGCCACAACAATCATAATCTCATAGGCTAGACTTCTAGGGTTTAGCCATTACGATCTCATGGTAGATCAACTCTTGTAATACTCATATTCATCAAGATCAATCAAGCAGGAAGTAGGGTATTACCTCCATAGAGAGGGCCCGAACCTGGGTAAACGTTGTGTCCCCCGCCTCCTGTTACCATTAGCCTTAGACTCACAGTTCGGGACCCATGACACCGACACTGGGCATCGCTATTACCTGCCACGCTCTCGTGCAATGACAAGTGAATAAAAACTCATCTTGAGAATAACACATCTAGCATGGAAAATATTGGCACCCCTGCCGCTTCATGACCGGTACAGGCACACAAAAAGGAAATTAATTTTGAAAATTAGAGTTGACACATACAAATTTACTTGGAACGACATGGAAATACCTCATATAGGTCGGTATGGTGGACTCATTTGGCATAACTTGGTTTAGGATTTGGATGCATAAGCAGTATTCCCGCTTAGTACAAGGAAAGGCTAGCAAATAGATTGAGAAGCAACCAACCAACAAACGAAAATGATCATAAACAAGCATTAAACATATCCAACACCGAATAATGCACCACATGTAGGATATAACTTCATTGCATAACTATTGAATTTCATGCTTGCATACAGAATCACATACCTTAACACCGATATTCCTACTAAAGCACAATTACTCACCAACACGACTCACATATTATTATCTCTATATCACAAAACTATTGCAAGGAACCAAACTTATCATATCCAATGATCTATATGAAAGTTTTTATTATATCCTTCTTGAATATCCATCATATTAGGACCAATTTCATAGCTTGTGCAAATTTTCATTACTAGTGTCAGCTCTAAATATAATATAAGTGAAGCACGAGAGTGTTCGACAAACTACTCCAAAAAGATATAAGTGAAGATCAAGCGAGCAGTTAAGTAAATGGGTAGCTATTTGAGAACTCTCTGTCATTTAAAAACTTTCATATATAAGTATTTTTATGAAAACAACAAGTAAAACAAAATAAAATTATATTCCAAGAATAGCAGACATCATGTGAAGGAGAAAACTTTAGGCTAAACCGATATTAACTGATAATTGTTGAAGAAGAATGGTGGGATGCCTACCGGGGCATCCCCAAGCTTAGATGCTTGATACTTATTGAATATTAATTTGGAATGCCTTGGGCATCCCCAAGCTTGAGCTCTTGTGCCTCCTTAATTCCTTTTATATCATGGTTTCCCTAAATCTTGAAAACTTCATCCAGACAAAACTCAACAAGAACTCGTGAGATAAGTTACTCTAAATCAATGCATAACCCTATTATTCTCTACTGTATTAAATCACTAAAATTATAGTTTAACATTGCATACCAAATGTCTCTGCATATTTAATACTCCTATCCTCAAATAGAATCATTAAACAAGCAAACATAACAACAATCTGTCAAAATAGGACAGTTTGTAAAAAATGCAAGAAGATTCATACTTCTATAACTCCCAAAAGTCTGAAAATTTACCACACTGTAGAAAATTGTTGTAGCTTATTGTGGCAAAATTTCAACATTTATCACATTCTGACTTTTCTCAAGAATTCATGCACTAGCGTGCAACTTTCTGTTTTCAAACAACAACATATAGACTTGCAAAATAAGATGGCAAAGGCTATACTTGACATTTTTATTGAAGTAAAAGATACAAAACATTACTCTAAATAACATAAAGCAAATCCTAACAAACTAAAATGACGCTCCAAGCAAAACACGTATCATTTGACGAATGAAAATATAGCTCAAGTGAGATTATGGATAATGTTGAAGATGAAAGAGGAGATGCCTTCCGGGGCATCCCCAAGCTTAGTTGCTTGGATCTTCCTTGAATATTACCTTAGGGTGCCTTGGACATCCCCAAGCTTATGTTCTTGCCACTCCTTATTCTCCTCATATCTATATTTCACCCAAAACTTGAAAACTTCAATCACACAAAACTTAACGGAACTTCGTGAGATAGGTTAGTATGATAAAGACAAATCATTCACTTTGGTACTATCAAAGACAAGATTCATAATTTTTCTCACGCAATGCCTACTATACCTTATTATTTCCACTATTTATATTGAGAAATATAAGCCATAGAAACTTGAAAATAAGCAAACTATGCATTGAAAACAGAATCTGTCAAAAACAGAACAATTTGTAATGATCTGAACAATGACCATACTTCTGCTACTCCATAAATTCTGAACAATTAGGACAAGGTAGGGAATTTATGTATCAATCATCTGTAAAAAAATCAGAATTTTTCGATCCTCAAGTGAGTTTCAACAATTCTGTTACTCGGCGCAAAAGTTTCTACTTTTGCACAGAATCAAGTCAACTATCATCCACACTATCCCAAAGGCTTTACTTGGTACTTTATTGAAACAAAACCTATAAAACATGATTAGTACAGTAATCTAATCATGTGAACACACAAAAACAGTTGGTAAAAGTGTTGGGTTGTCTCGCAACAAGTGATTTTATTTAATGCCTTTTTAGCTAGGCATGATGATTTCAATGATGCTCACATAAAAGTAAAGAATGGAAACATAATGGGAGCATCATTAAGCACATGACTAGCACATTTAAGTCTAACCCACTTCCTATGCATAGGGATTTTGTGAGCAAACAATTTATGGAAACAAGAATCAACTAGCATAGGAAGGCAAAACAAGCAAAACTTCAAGATTTTCAACACATTGAGAGGAAACTTGATTTTATTGCAATACCTACAAGCATACGTTCCTCTCTCATAGTAATTTTCAGTAGCATCATATATGAATTCCACAATATAGCTATCACATAAAGCATTCTTTTCATGATCCACATGCATAATTTTTTTATTACTCGCCACATAAGCAAATTTATTCCCATCAATAGTAGTGGGATCAAACTCAAAAAAATAACTATCACATGATACTTGATCCACATGATCAATTTGAGCATTAAAATCATGATGACAAGTTTCTTGCATGTCATTACTCTTTATAGCGTACATATCATCACAATAATCATCATATATGGCAACCTTTTTTTATCATAGTCAATTGAAACCTCTTCCAAAATAGTGGATCCATCACTAAATAAAGTTATGACCTCTCCACATCCACTTTCATAATTATTAGAATAAGATTCAACACCCTTCAAAATAGTGGGATCATTATTACATAAAGTTGACACTCTTCCAAACCACTTTCATAAATATAATCTTCATAAGTAGGAGGCATGCTATCATCATAATAATTTTTCTCATCAAAACTTGGGGGACTATAAATATCATCTTCATCAAACATAGCATCCCCAAGCTTATGGCTTTGCATATCATTAGCATCATGGATATTCAAAGAATTCATGCTAGCAACATTACAATCATGCTCATCATTCAAACTTTTTATGCCAAACATTTTATTGAATTATTCTTCTATCAATTGAGCACAATTTTCCTTTCCATCATTTTCAAGAAAGACATGATAAAGACGAATAATATGAGGCAACCTCAATTCCATTTTTTTGTAGTTTTCTTTTATAAACCAAACTAGTGATAAAACAAGAAACTAAAATATTAAATTGCAAGATCTAAAGATATACCTTCAAGCACTCATCTCCCCGACAACGACGCTAGAAAAGAGCTTGATGTCTACTACACAACTTGTTCTTGTAGACTCATGTTGGGCCTCCAAGCACTGAGTTTTGTAGGACACTAGCAATTTTCCCTCAAGTGGATGACCTAAGGCATATCAATCCGTGGGAGGCGTAGGATGAATATGGTCTCTCTCAAACAACCCTGCAACCAAATAACAAAAAGTCTCTTGTGTCCCCAACATACCAGATGGAATGGTAAATTATATAGGTGCATTAGTTCGGTGAAGAGATGGTGATACAAGTGTAGTAATGATAGTAGATATTGATTTTTGTAATAGGAAAAATAAAAACCAACAAGGTAGCAATTGATAAAACGGAGCACAAATGGTATTGCAATGCTTGAAAATGAGGCCTAGGGTCCGTATTTCGCTAGTGCAATCTCTCAACAATGCTAATATAATTGGATCATATAACCATTCCTCAACATGCGATGAAGAATCACTACAAAGTTCTTATTATTGGAGAACATAAGAATAGATTGTTTTTAGGGTACAAAACCACCTCAAAGTTACCCTTTCCAATCAATCTATAGAGCTATCCCTATAAGTGTCACAAACAGCCCAAGAGTTCGTACTAAGATAACACCATATGATACACATCAACCAACTCTAATGTCACCTAGATACTCCAATGTCACCACGAGTATCCGTGAGTTTATTATATGATATGCATCAAACATCCAATAGAAAGAACCTAAAATAGTGCCCCAAGATTTCTACCGGAGATACAAGGACGAAAACATGCATCAACCCCTATGCATAGTCCCAATGTCACCTCGGAAGTCAGGGAGTTGAGTGCCAAGACATACATCAAGCGCTCTCACATCCAACAAAGTATTCAATCCGATAATAACGGAATCTCAAAGGGAAAACTCAATTCATCACAAAAAGATAGAGTGGGAGAAACAACATATGATCCAACTATATTAACAAAGCTCGTGATGCATCAATATCGTGCTAAATCAAGAACACGAGAGAGAGAGAGAGAGAGATCAAAGACATAGCTACTAGTACAAACCCTCATCACCGAGGATGGACTACTCCCTCCTCATCATGGTGGCCGCCGAGATGATGAAGGCGGCCTCCGATGACAATTTCCCCCTCCGGCAGAGTGCTAGAACAGGGTCTACTTCGGTTTTTCGTGGCTACAGAGGCTTGCAGCGGCAGAACTTCTGATCTAGGTTAACTTTCGAAGGTTTCTTAATATATAGGATTTTTAGCGTCAGTTTCATGCGAAGATGGGCCTCAGGGAGCCCACTACCCACCAGGGCATGCTAGGGGGTGACGTGCCCTGGTGCCTTGTGGGCAGTAGGGGCCCCCTCTAGTAGTTCTTTGCTCCAGTATTTTTCTTTTCTTCCAAATAAACCGTCAAAAAGTTTCGTCCAATTCCAAGAACATTTATTTGTGCACAAAAAAACACCACATTAGTTTTGCTGAAAACAACATCAGTCCGGGTTAGTTCCATTCAAATAATATAAAATTGTTGTAAACATGGCATGAATACTTCATAAATTATAGATACATTGGAGACGTATCATACTCTTCCTCCCTTTCGGCGGTGCACCTCCTCGCTTGTTGGTGCCGCTCCTCCCTCCATCCGGTGTTGGAGGTGGCCTATTGCATGGCATCAGCAGCAATGAAGCTATTGAGGAGGGGCGACAACAGTAGGTCAGAGCCGTGCTCCCTTTTTGGCCACGCAAAGAGCACCATCAACGGGAGGTTGCTCATGGGAGACGAATGCAGATCAGGTTCGCTTCTGTGGAGGCGAATAAGACGACGACGTCAGCCGAGGCGAAGCTGCTGCAGCCGCTGGTGACAGAGCAGGTGCTGTGCAGATGGACCCGAGGTGTTGCCTGCTACTTCTTGAGCTTGCAATAATTTTTCCCTTGAAGAGGAAAGGGTGATGGAGCAAAGTAGAGAAGTATTTCCCTCAGTTAAAACCAAGGTATCAATCCAGTAGGACGCACAAGCACGTTTCCAATATATGCACCTGCACAAACTACAAACACTTGCACACAAAGCGAAAAAGGGGTTGTCATTCCCTTCACGGCCATGAACAAGAGTGAGATCTAATAGAGATAGGTATACAAGATAAATAAAAGAGCAAACTAAAGTAAGTATAAATAAATTGTAGCAAGGTATTTTTGGGTTTTTTTGGTTTATAGATCTGAAAATATATGATGGAAAATAGACCCCGACGGCCATAGGTTTCACTAGAGGCTTCTCTCTTGAATAAAACATACGGTGGGTAAACAAATTACTGTTGAGCAATTGATATAAATCGCATAATTATGACGATATCTAAGGCAATGATCATGAATATAGGCATCACGTCCGTGAAAAGTAGACTGACTCCTGCCTGCATCTACTACTATTACTTCACACATCGACCGCTATCCAGGATGCATCTGGAGTATTAAGTTCATAAGAACGGAGTAATGCCTTAAGCAAGATGACATGATGTAGAGGGATAAACTCAAGCAATATGATATAAACCCCATCTTTTTATCCTTGATGGTAACAATACAATAGATGCCTCGGTACCCCTTGTGTCACCGGGTGAGGACATCGCAAGATTTAACCCAAAACTAAGCACCTCTTCCATTGCAAGAAAAACCAATCTAGTTGGCCAAACCAAACCGTTAGTTCATAGAGAAATAGAAAGATATCTTAATCATGCATAAAAGAATTCAGAAAAGACTCAAATAATATTCATAGATACTCTGATCATAAATCCACAATTCATTGGATCTCAACAAATGCACTGCAAAAGAAGATTACATCAAATAGATATCCAAGAACACCGAGGAGAGCATTGTGTTGAAGATCAAAGAGAGAGAAGAAGCCATCTAGCTACTAGAGATGGACCCTTAGGTCCGTGGTAAACTACTCATACTTCATTGGAAGGGTAGAAAGGTAGATGTAGAGGCCCCCCGTGATCAAATCCCCCTCTAGCGGAGTGCCGGAAAAGGCCCCAAAATGGGATCTCATGGGAACAGAAGCTTGCGGCAGCGGAAAAGTATTTTTGGAGTGCCCTATGTTATAGGGGAATATTTGAGGATTTATAGTGCGGAGCTTAGGGTTAGAATGGCTACGAGGGCCCCACAAGCCAGGGGGCGTGCCCCCACGGCTTGTGGCCGCCACATAGGTTTTCCGGCCTTATCTCCGAGTCTCGTGGGTTTCTTCTGGTCCAAGAAAAATTACCGTAAAGTTTTATTCTGTTTGGACTCCGTTTGATGTTCCTTTTCTGTAGAAGTCAAAAACAAGGAAAACAGAAACTGGCACTGGGCTCTAGGTCAATAGGTTAGTCCCAAAAAATATATAAAATAGCATATTAATGCATATAAAACATCCAAAACATATAATATAATAGCATGGAACAATGAAAAATTATTTATACGTTGGAGACATATCATTGCCACTCACGACGGAGCAATAGCTGTGCAGGTGCAGCAGACCCGAGGCAACACTGCTACTACTGCTGGTGATGTAGCAGGTGTTGTGCACGCAGATTCGAGGCGACGCTACTGCTGCTGCTGCTAGGGTACTGGCTGCTGCAAGCCTACCATGTGTCATCCACTCTAGGGTGGCCATGCCTATCCGCGATGACATGGTGCTTTACATGGTGCCAAGTGCGAGGGGCGAGGCAATTGCACCGCTGCCTCCCGTAGTTGCACTTCTCTCGCGCCTCGCACCTGTGATGGCGGGATCAAGCCAGCCTTTGATGTTTTGAAAAGGGAGCGACATGTGTTGTGGTGGAAGAACCTGAGTGACACGAAAGTCCCCTGCTCATGGCGTGCAGGGCGGAGTGCCAGTGGACGGCGTCGTTAGGCGCTGGAGGTCATACACCCTCTGTGCTCTCTCGAGCTCAAGAACATATTGGGATAAACCTGATGTTCGAGTACACATATGTGTACATCTATATATACATGCAACAGCCCTTGTAATAGACGCTAGAGAGAAAAAGCAATAAAAGATTAACAGGCTCAAGATGATCCTATGGCCATCAACAAAGTCTTCCCGATCTGTTTCTTAGTTCGCCAAGTTGACGCAAGTGTTTCCGTCAGAGATCAATCCGATCTAGAACAAGTTGTTCATGTGCGTACGTATAAAGCTAAGACATTCAGGTACTAGAAGCTAGCCAAGAATCAATCAAGCTACCTGTGTGCTTGCTTGTTCGCTTTGCACATCGTGTTTCAGCTCCTGCGTAAATTGATCTAAGGATCAAAAACAAACAATTGGTATCAGAGCCTCAACGATCTATGATCAATGATGGGGACAACGATCAGGAGTCGGTCAGTCCCAAGGAGAACAAGTCCGACAATGGCGGTTCCAAGGTGAACAAGAACGGCGACAAGGTGAAGAAGGATGGCAAGTCAGCGACCAGCGGTGGAGGAATGTGCGATGCCAACGTACTGGTGCATCGCAACATCCCATCCAGTACCCGATGCTCACCAACACCAAATACGGCATGTGGGCGGTGAAGATGAAGATTATTCTCTGAACCCTTCGATTGTGGGAGGCCATCACGGACGGTGACGTCGACATGGAATATCAATAACAAACGAAGTCCAAATGCCACAAAACATTTTGCAAAATTTTTTCTGGACAAAAGACACCTTGGGAGCCAAGGAAGTGCACGAGGGGAGGCCCATGGGGCCCACAAGGCACCAGGGCACGCCAAAGGCCCCTAGCGTGCCCTGGTGAGTAGTGGGGCCCACAGGTGGCCTCTCCACCGACTATCATCTCTATAAATACTCTAAAATCCCCCAAACCCTAGGGGAGTCGAGAGATCAGAGTTTCCACCGCCGCAAGTTCCAGAACCATGAGATCCAATCTAGAGGCCTTTTCCGGCACTTTGCCAGAGGGGTCAACTGTCACGAAGGGGTTCTTCATCATCACCCTTGCCCCTCCGATGATGCGTGAGTAGTTTACCACAGACCTACGGGTCCGTAGGCAGTATCTAGATGGCTTGTTCTCTCTTTTTGATCTTCAATACAATGTTCTCCTCGATGTTCTTGGAGATCAATTTGATGTAACTCTTTTTTTGCGGTGTGTTTGTTGGGATCCGATGAATCGCGAGTTTATGATCAAATCTATCTATGAATATTATTTGAGTCTTTGTTGAACTATTATATGAATGATTGTTATAGCCTCGTATTTCTTCTCCTAAACTTTGGTTTGGTTTGGCCAACTAGATTGATTTTTCTTGCCATGGGAAGAGGTGCTTTATGATGGATTCGATCTTGCGGTGCTCAATCTCAGTGATAGAAAGATACATGACACGCATGTATCGTTGCCATTAAGGATAAAAAGACAGGGTCTACATCATGTCATCGTTCTTATTTCATTACTCTGTTTCTTCATGAACTTAATACACTGGATGCATGCTGGATAGCGGTCGATGTGTGGAGTAATAGTAGTAGATGCAGGCAGGAGTCGGTCCACTAATCTTGGACGCGATGCGTATATTGTTGGGAAACATTCACCGGTACATCGAGGTGCTATACAAACGGTTTTTAACCCCTTTCCGCAACGACATTTGGAACCATCACCAAGTGAGTGACTGTGATAGGGGGGGTCCTTCCCACACGACCCAAAAACTGTCGGGGATAGGGAGCCACCCAAACGATGCATCCTTGCAACTCATTTGTGCTCGCATTGCCATCGCAATCGTTATTCTGTGGTGCTACATTTACGATGCGCGGCCCATCACAAACGGTTCACGATTGTATAATCACACACATTCACTTTTCCCGAACCATATGCGATAGCTAGTTAAGAAGATTAGCTAATCGTCATACGAGTGTCAGATAAGATTACAAAACATTGGACCATCGTAACATCATCGTACACGACAACTATTGCACACGCTATTCCGTGGTGCAATGTTTATGATGCGTACCACATCAGAAATAGTTCATGGTTGCGAATCGTGTATGATAAGGCAACTATCGCACAAGTTTAGTTTGCCCACACCTTTTGTGATCTTGTCTGACATCACACACGCTTTGCAAACGGTAACTGTGTGCATGCTTGCACACGTTTCCTCTCTGTGAACCGTGTCGGATTATGGTGTATATCACGAGCGTTTGTGTTTTCCCAACCGTGTGCACCGTAACGACCTGCAGAGCGTAATTTCACTGTAATTTAATTGCTGCTCTTTCAAATTGTACCAGATTTGAATTTGAAAGTATGCTTTAGCTTTATTCATATCCACCAGGTTCAAACAACCAATGCATTATTCGATTCATAGGTACATATGTTCAAGAATTACATAAGCACCAAATAAAGAATGATGAACCATAGTTGTATACTTGTACTATTAAAGACGGTAAAGAAAGAGGTGAAATACATTTTGATTGCTGAACAAGGTGAAGCGGAATGCCCATATTGTGCCCTCCTCCATGCAGAAGGCACGCACGACTCTAGTCCAACCCCTTGTGATGGCCAACCGCCCATCCTTCATGGTCTTCTTGAAAACATCTAGATAATCATCGTGTTCTGGTACAAATATTTTAACCTTTGCATGCCCACCAATCATGTAGTTTGAGAGGTAATCTTGAGTAAACTGCTTTGGGAACTAGTACAAAGGAAAAAGATTCAGACATTGTCATCTAAACAACTCATTATGGGCAGTAAAAAGAAGGCTACAAAGTTCTTACTTACAATCCTGCAGGTCGCTGTTGTCTTGGATAAAGTGTAAACAAATAGTTTAATTGTCATCTGTTGACCCATTTTACTAACAATCTTTATCATCTTCCTCACTTGATGCTGGTTCATCGATATCTCATTGCCCCATACGCAGAAAGGGTCGAAGCGCAGATATTTACCAATGAAATATATACCTAAAAGCACCAATTTATATTAGAAGATAAACAACTATTGCACAATGCTGTAGTACAACACTCTTTTATAATATCTTATAACATCCAATATACTCACATATTAGATGGATTAACATCTTATATTATGGACCCGAAGGAGTTTATTGCATTTTTACAAATAATCGGCTGATTAAGTGCTATTGTATCCATGGGTTAGAGTTAGTTTGAGCTAGTTTGGGCTCAAATAGCCCTAAATTATATCCAAATATGGGGGCTAGTTTGAGCTAGTTGCATCTAACCCACCCAAAAAAACTATCCCACCCAAGAGGTGCTAATTGGAGCTAGTTCTCCTAGTGCATTTATTGTCAATCTAACCCTGTCATCCAACCACCTCTTCCACTAGAGTTAGTTCAGGGTTGTTGTTGTCTGATTCACCAATAAGTCTGATTCACCAATTAGTCCCTTATCAATTAGTCCCTTATTAGCCCCCGACCTATATGGTACGAGCTACCGATATCCTGAATAGTGAGTATATATAAGCCATGGAATGAAACTAACGTCGATGGAAAACATTAGTCATTCCGAAAATTATCCTGTGTAAGTACATCGAGAGGCATGTTAAGCACAACAGGCTAAACAACAACCAAATATATCCATGGCAGACAAAATAATCTCCAAAAGCTAGCTTCAGTATGCAGGTTTAAGCACACTAGTAAAGGAAAACAAGTGGAAAGGTGTGTTAACTGCAACAGGCCCGACATTTATCAACAAGCAAACATAGTCATTCAAACTGGTATTGTGCCGGTCTAAGTACACTGGTTATTGTTAAATAAAAATGGAAATGCGTGTTAACTACATGATGCAGCAACCAAATGTAGTCATTCATAGTTGTATTGTTGAAACTGGTATTGATGAAATTGAACTGCACAATTCGTACTTGCACATATAGAACATCACATTGTGAATAACTAGAATAAACAAGGCATACTACGAACAACCAAAGATACCATTTGAAACTAGACATATGCTAACTACAAACAACCGAACAATCAAAAAACTTTAAAAGAGGCATATGCTAGCTATAACAGGCTTAACATCAAGCAAATATATGCATTCCTATCAGTATGTTTAAATCTGGATTGATGAAATGCACTGCACAGTAAATAGTTGCACATACAGAGCATCACATTATGAACAACTGAAATAAACAAGATATACTGCAAGCAACCAAATAGAGCAATTAAAACTGGACACATTCTCACTACACTACAAAAGGGACTCGACAAAACAAATCATGGGTTCCCCCCTGTGAAGAGGCATGACAAAACAAATCATGGGTTTCCTCATTTGTCACAGATGGGCACATTCCCGAGGGAAGAGCACGGACCTTGGATGCACTCCTTGTTGTCGCAGATGGGCTCCTTCCCCTTAGAAGAGCACGACTGTAGGGTGCCCTCCCTGATGTCGCAGACAGACTCTTTCCCCTTGGAAGAGCAGATGGGATCTTTCTCCTTGAAAGTGTAGGATCGAAAGTGAGAGGTTTTGGAAGTTTAAGTCTATGACGAATCGGTGACTCCGAGTGCTCCTCACCCAGAGGGTTCGAATCTGACTTGATCAAACTTTATGATGTAGCATGGTAGAGTTTGGGACGAGAAAATCATAGATAGCTAGAGGAAGTTCTTAGGCATTCTTGTCCATCCATTTGGCAAAAGAAGAAGATCCAAACAATGAAAGTAACAAATGGATGTCCTTGAATGAGAAAAATATGCAATCAACATGCTCACACAATAAAATGGCAAAATGAAACATGTGGCAAAGCATGCACAATCACTCTAGCATCTACCAAGCAATTGGCGATGACTAGGTCATCTATATATGAGTATATTGACTTAGCAGTCAAATGAGAACATTTGATCATAGGTCATACTCATCGTTTAAGCACAAGTGGGGTTACCACTTTTACATAAAGCATTGTTGTGTTCACACCATTAGAGTTGCTTTAGCTCAATTCTTAGAGTAAAGCTCCCCTAGATGTGATATCCCCCCTAAGAGGGATGAACTAACCTTGGGTTTTGTCGATGATGACTTCATGTAGATGTTGAACATGTGGATGATCATTGGTGATGTAGATCATTTGGAGTAGTCCATTGGAGTGAGTTGCACTTTCGATACCTACATGGGTTAGTCCCACAAGGAACAAACAAGGCTATCCATAGACATAGAGTGAAGCACACACATGTTGATGTCCATGTAAGCATTAGATTACCTTGTCCCTTGTCTTACCAACGAGAGGGTTTGTGACTCCTTGAACTAGTGCAAGATATGGAAGTTGTTTGCACTTGTCCTTGCCAAAATGAATATGAGTGAAGTGTGTTGGCGGAGTCACCCTCAAGAAATCTCTAGTTCTTATTCTTTGGGATCCACATCATCTTGATGGGAATCCTTGGGGTTGTATATGTACTTGATGAAGTAGAACTTGATGTAGTCTTGGGAACCCACTTGACCAAGGCCTTTGGAGCATCTTCAAATGCATCAATTCTCCTCTTGAAGCTTGTCCTTGCCTTTTAGCTTGTGGTCTTGTGGTGGAAGATCATCTTTTGCTTGTGTTCCCTTGAAGGAAGTAGGATCATACTTCACTTATTGAGGAACAAACTTTGTCTTAGGGTATTGATCTTCTTCCCACCCAACTCCATTGGCATTGCACTTTCGTTCAAAACCAACACCTTAATTCTTCCGGTGCCTTCCTTGCTTGCGTACAATTTCCTCAAATTGCTTATTTCCAGCAAGGCTCCTGTAAACACCTTTCTCTATAATTCCCTTCAATAAGCTATTTTCTTGCTCAAGTGTAACTTGCCTAAGAGAATCATTAGTGGAATCAAGAGAACTACTAGAGGCAACAATATTGGATTTAGCATGATTATTGTTACTACTAGAAGAAGAATCTTTCTTGCCCTTGTTGCTAGATTTTACTTGTGGCATGTAAGTAGGCAAGAGTAAACGCTTGGCAATGTAAGAAGAACTTTTCTTCTGAAGATCATCATTGATGGCTTTTAAGAACCCATGTTCTTGCTCAAGATTGAGCTTCTCGAAGCATAGCTTCTCATGAGTTTTTAAAATTTCTCGATGATCTTCTAAAGTAGTTTCATGAGCTAACTTAAGAGTGTTTAGTTCTTTAGTTAGACGCTCAATCTCCTTCTTATCATTGTCATTCGTTTCATCTTGATTAGCATGATTAATAGCATTTTCATCATAGTATTCATCACTAGAGTTGTCAATAAGTAAATCATCATCACCTAGCAAATCATCTTCATCACTATTGAAATCAACATACTCAGGGTGTGTTACCTTGGGGCCTTTAGCGATTAAGCATCTTCCAATTCCTTCATTTGGTGAATCAAATATGTCATAGGAGCTGGTTGACACAAGTGCTAGACCGGCAACACCTTCATCTTGAGCATATTCGAAGTCGGAGTGATAGCTTCTCTCGGAGTGGTGGTCGGAGTCGGATCCGGATACCCATTCACCAACATGAGCTTGATGCCTTTGTTTTGTGTAGCTCCTTGATGACTTGCCCTTCCTTTCCGAATCCTTGCTTCTTCGAGAGGTTCTTCATTCATAGCGATCATCTCTACTCCTTCTCTCTCTTGGAGGTGATTCTTCCCTTTTGCTTCTCCTTTTTGGTGAGTCTTCTCTTCTTTTGTATGGAGTCGTACACTCATTGGAGTAGTGTCTGGGTATTCCAAAATTGTAGCAATTTCGCTCATGACTAAACGATCTTTTGTCATTGTAGGACCTTGACTTGGAACTTCTTTCCTTGCTTCCACTCTTGTAGAATTTGTTGAAGTTCTTCACCATTAAGCTCAATTCTTCATTGAAGGCTTGTATATCACTTGATGATGTAGGAGCATCACATGAGGCTTTGTAAGCACCACTAGACTTGTTGTGAAGCTCTTCTTTATCCTCGAGTGACATCTCATGAGCAACAATTCTTCCAATGACTTCGGTTGGCTTGAGATCTTTGTAGTTCGACATCATTTGGATCAAAGTGCACACGGTATCATCTTTTCCATCCAAGGCTCTCAAGATCTTTTTGATGATGAATTTGTCGGTCATCTCTTCACTTCCTAAGCCGGCAATCTCATTTGTGATGAGAGCAAGCCTAGAGTACATTTCAGCGACACCTTCACCATCCTTCACTTTGAACTTGTTAAGTTGACTTTGAAGCACATCCAACTTGGATTCGTTGACGGAGTCGGTACCTTCATGCATATCAATCAAAGTATCCCAAATTTCCTTTGCATTCTCAATACAGCTGATTTTGTTGAATTCTTTGGGGAACAATTCGTTGAAGAGGATATCACAAGCTTGAGCATTGTGTTGCAACATCTTCAATTCTTCCGCGGTAGCTTCACGATTCGGTTCTCTCCCATCGAAGACTTCACCTTGCAAACCAATACACACAATAGCCCAAACGGCGGGGTTATGTCCAAGAATATGCATTTTCATCTTTTGTTTCCAACTAGCAAAATTAGTACCATCAAAGTAAGGACCTCTACGGTGGTAATTTACCTTGCTAGACGCCATACTCTCCTAGGTTGTGAAACCAAGGCTATGATCACCAAAGCTATGGAAATCAAGGCAAATGGAGACCAAAGCTCTGATACCACTTGTAGGATCAAAAGTATGTCTAGAGGGGGGGGGTGATTAGACTAATTGACCAAATGAAAACCTAAACTTTTCCCAGTTTTAATTCTTGGCAGAAGCAACTTAGCACAAGTCAAGAAATCAACCTACACATGCAATTCTAAGAGTATAGCAGCAAAATGTAAATCATTGCATAAGAAGGTAAAGGGGAGGAGTTTGGAGGGAGAAAACGCAATGTTGACATGGAGATTTTCGGCGTGGTTCCGATAGGTGGTGCTATCGTACATCCACGTTGATGGAGACTTAAACCCACGAAGGGTAACGACTGCGGGAGTCCACGGAGGGCTCCACCCATGAAGGGTCCATGAAGAAGCAACCTTGTCTATCCCACCATGGCCATCGCCCACGAAGGACTTGCCTCCTTGGGTATATCTTCACGAAGTAGGTGATCTCCTTGCCCTTACAAACTCCTTGGTTCAACTCCACAATCTTGACGGAGGCTCCCAAGTGACACCTAACCAATCTAGGAGACTGATACGTCTCCAACGTATCTATAATTTTTGATGTATTCATGCCATGTTTATAATATTTTTACATGATTTTGGTATGATTTGGTTAGAACTAACCCGGACTGACGCTGTTTTCAGCAGAACTACCATGGTGTTGTTTTTTATGCAGAAATAAAAGTTCTCGGAATGCGCTGAAAATCAACGAAGATTTTTTTGGAAAATATGAAAAATACTGGAATGAAAAGTTATCGGAGAGGAGTCCCGTGGGCTCCATGAGGGTGGAGGGTGCCCCCACCCCCTAGGGCGCACCCCTGTGACTCATAGACTCTCCGTGGGGCCCCCTGACTTGTTCTCGACGCTAACCTCTCCTATAAATCCCCAAACCTCCAGAAAGTAACCTATATTGGGAGTTCCACCGCCGCAAGCCTTTGTAGCCACCAAAAACCAATCGGGACCCTGTTCTGGCACCCTGCTGGAGGGGGATCCATCACCGGTGGCCACCTTCATCATCCCGGTGCTCTCCATGACGAGGAGGGATTAGTTCACCCTCGAGGCTGAGGGTATGTACCAGTATCTATGTGTTTGATCTCTCTCTCTCTCTCTCTCTCTTGATGTATCGCGAGCTTTGCTATTATAGTTGCATCATATGATGTTTCTCCCCCTCTACCTTCTTGTAATGGATTGAGTTTTCCCTTTGAAGTTCTCTTATCAGATTGAGTCTTTAAGGATTTGAGAACACTTGATGTATGTCTTGCGTGGGATACCCGTGGTGACAATGGGGTATTCTATTGATTTACTTGAGGTATGTTTTGGTGATAAACTTGCGGGTTCCGTGACCTTGGGAATCTATGCATAGGGGTTGGAACACGTTTTCGTCTTGACTCTCCAGTAGAAACTTTGGGGCCCTCTATGAAGTACTTTGTGTTGGTTTGAATAGATGAATCTGAGATTGTGTGATGCATATCGATAATCATACCCGCGGATACTTGAGGTGACATTGGAGTATCTAGGTGACATTAGGGTTTTAGTTGATGTGTGTATTAAGGTGTTATTTTACTACAAACTCTAGGGCTGTTTGTGACACTTATAGGAATAGCCTAATGGATTGATCAGAAAGAATAACTTTGAGTTGGTTTCGTACCCTACAGTAATATTTTCGTTTTTTCTCTGCTATTAGTGACTTTGCAGTGACTCTTTGTTGCACGTTGAGGGATTGTTATATGATCCAACTATGTTATCGTTGTTGAGAGAACTTGCACTAGTGAAAGTATGAACCCTAGGCCTTGTTTCCAAGCATTGCATTACCGTTTTCGCTCACTTTTACCACTTGCTACCTTTCTGTTTTTATATTTTCAGATTACAAAAACCTATATATACCATCCATATTGCACTTGTATCTGTTGGGGAACGTAGCAGAAATTCAAAAAATTTCCTACGTATCACCAAGATCTATCTATGGAGAGACCAGCAACGAGTAGAAAGGAGAGTGCATCTACATACCCTTGTAGATCGCTAAGCGGAAGCGTTCAAGTGAACGGGGTTGATGGAGTCGTACTCGTCGTGATTCAGATCACCGATGATCCTAGTGCCGAACGGACGGCACCTCCGCGTTCAACACACGTACAGCTCGACGATGTCTCCCACGCCTTGATCCAGCAAGGAGAGAGGGAGAGGTTGAGGAAGACTCCATCCAGCAGCAGCACAACGGCGTGGTGGTGATGGAGGAGCGTGGCAATCCTGCAGGGCTTCGCCAAGCACCTACGGGAGAGGAGGAGGTGTCACGGAAGGGAGGGAGGCGCTAGGGGCTCAGGTGTGGATGCCCTCCCTCCCCTCCACTATATATAGGGGCAGGGGAGAGGGGGGAGGCGCAGCCTTGCCCCCTCCTCCAAGGAAGGGGTGCGGCTAAGGAGGGGGGAGGAGTCCATCCTCCCCAAGGCACCTCGGAGGTGCCTTCCCCTTTTAGGACTCTCCCCTTTTTCCTATATCTTGGCGCATGGGCCTCTAGGGGCTGGTGCCCTTGGCCCATGTAGGCCAAGGCGCACCCCTTACAGCCCATGTGGCCCCCCGGGGCAGTTGGCCCCACCCGGTGGGCCCCCGGGACCCTTCCGGTGGTCCCGGTACAATACCGATGACCCCGAAACTTGTCCCGATGGCCGAAACAGGACTTCCTATATATAAATCTTTACCTCCGGACCATTCCGGAACTCCTCGTGACGTCCGGGATCTCATCCGGGACTCCGAACAACATTCGGTAACCACATACAAGCTTCCTTTATAACCCTAGCGTCATCGAACCTTAAGTGTGTAGACCCTACGGGTTCGGGAGACATGCAGACATGACCGAGATGTTCTCCGGTCAATAACCAACAGCGGGATCTGGATACCCATGTTGGCTCCCACATGTTCCACGATGATCTCATCGGATGAACCACGATGCCAAGGACTCAATCAATCCCGTATACAATTCCCTTTGTCTAGCGGTATGGTACTTGCCCGAGATTCGATCGTCGGTATACCGATACCTTGTTCAATCTCGTTATTGGCAAGTCTCTTTACTCGTTCCGTAACACATCATCCCATGATCAACCCCTTGGTCACATTGTGCACATTATGATGATGTCCTACCGAGTGGGCCCAGAGATACCTCTCCGTTTACACGGAGTGACAAAATCCCAATCTCGATTCGTGCCAACCCAACAGACACTTTCAGAGATACCCGTAGTGTACCTTTATAGCCACCCAGTTACGTTGTGACGTTTGGCACACCCAAAGCACTCCTACGGTATCCGGGAGTTGCACAATCTCATGGTCTAAGGAAATGATACTTGACATTAGAAAAGCTTTAGCATACGAACTACATGATCTTGTGCTAGGCTTAGGATTGGGTATTGTCCATCACATCATTCTCCTAATGATGTGATCCCGTTATCAACGACATCCAATGTCCATGGTCAGGAAACCGTAACCATCTATTGATTAACGAGCTAGTCAACTAGAGGCTTACTAGGGACATGGTGTTGTCTATGTATCCACACATGTATCTGAGTTTCCTATCAATACAATTCTAGCATGGATAATAAACGATTATCATGAACAAGGAAATATAATAATAATCAATTTATTATTGCCTCTAGGGCATATTTCCAACAGTCTCCCACTTGCACTAGAGTCAATAATCTAGTTCACATCGATATGTGATTAACACTCAAGGTCACATCCCCATGTGACTAACACCCAAAGAGTTTACTAGAGTCAATAATATAGTTCACATTTACCATGTGATTAACACTCGATGAGTTCTAGGTTTGATCATGTTATGCTTGTGAGAGAGGTTATAGTCAACGGGTCTGAACCTTTCAGATCCGTGTGTGCTTTACAAATCTCTATGTCATCTCCTAGATGCAGCTACCACGTTCTATTTGGAGCTATTCCAAATAACTGTTCTACTTGGAGCTATTCTAAATTGTTGCTCCATTATACGTATCCGGTATCTCTACTCAGAGCTATCCGGATAGGTGTTAAGCTTGCATCGACGTAAACCTTCACGACGAACTCTTTTACCACCTCCATAATTGAGAAAATTCCTTAGTCCACTAGTTACTAAGGATAACTTTGACCGCTGTCCTGTGATCCATTCTTGGATCACTCTTGTACCCCTTGACTGACTCATGGTAAAGCACACTTCAGGTGCGGTACACAGCATAGCATACTGTAGAGCCTATGTCTTAAGCATAGGGGACGACCTTCGTTCCTTTCTCTCTATTCTGCCATGGTCGAGCTTTAAGTCTTAACTTCATACCTTACAACTCAGGCAAGAACTCCTTCTTTGACTGATCCATCTTGAACACCTTCAAGATCACGTCAAGGCATGTGCTCATTTGAAAGTACTATTAAGCGTTTTGATCTATCCTTATAGATCTTGATGCTCAATGTTCAAGTAGCTTAATCCAGGTTTTCCATTGAAAAACACTTTCCAAATAACCCTTTATGCTTTCCAGAAATTCTACGTCATTTCCGATCATTAATATGTCAACAACATACACTCATCAGAAATTCTATAGTGCTCCCACTCACTTCTTTGGAAATACAAGTTACTCATAAACTTTGTATACACCCAAAATCTTTGATCATCATCAAAGCATACATTCCAACTCCGAGATGCTCACTCCAGTCCTCAGAAGGATTGCTGGAGCTTTGCATACTTATTAGCATATTTCAGGATAGACAAAACCTTCCGGTTGTATCACATACAACCTTTCCTCAAAAATCGTCGAGGAAACAATGTTTTGACATCCTATCTGCAAGATTTCATAAATGATGCAGTAATTGCTAATATAATTCCAACAGACTCTTAGCATCGCTACGAGTGAGAAAGTCTTATCATAGTCAACTCCTTGAACTTGTTGAAAAACATCTTAACGACAAGTCGAGCTTTCTCAATGGTGACACTTACCATCATTGTCTGTCTTCCTTTCAAAATCCATATGTACCTAACAGCCTTACGACCATCAAGTAGTTCTTCCAAAGTCTACACTTTGTTTTCATACATGGATCCTCTCTCGGGTTTTATGGCCTTGAGCCATTTATCGGAATCCGGGCCCACCATCGCTTCTCCATAGCTCGTAGGTTCATTGTTGTCTAGCAACATGACTTCCAAGACAGGATTACGTACCACTCTGAAGTAGTACGCATCCTTGTCATCCCACGAGGTTTGGTAGTGACTCGATCCGAAGTTTCATGATCACTATCATAAGCTTCCACTTCAGTTGGTGTACGTGCCACAGGAACAACTTCCTGTGCCCTGCTACACACTTGTTGAAGTGACGGTTCAATAACCTCATCAAGTCTCCACCATCCTCCCACTCAACTTTTCGAGAGAAACCTTTCCTCGAAAAAGGACCCGATTCAAGAAACAATCCCTATTGCTTTCGGATCTGAATTAGGAGGTATACTCAACTATTTTTGGGTGTCCTATGAAGATGCATTTTATCTGCTTTGGGTTCGAGCTTATCAACCTGAAACCTTTTCACATAAGTGTCGCAGCCCCAAACTTTCAAGAAACGGCAACTTAGGTTTCTCCAAACCATAGTTCATACGGTGTCGTCTCAACGAAATTATGTGGTGCCCTATTTAAAGTGAATGTGGTTGTCTCTAATGCCTAACCCATGAACGATAGTGGTAACTCGATAAGAGACATCATGGTATGCACCATATCCAATAGGGTGCAACTATGACGTTTGGACACACCATCACACTATGGTGTTCCAGGCTGTATCAGTTGTGAAACAATTTCCACAATGTCTTAATTCTGTGCCAAACTCGTGATTCAGATATTCATCTCTATGATCATATCATAGATCTTTTATCCTCTTGTCACGACGATCTTTCAACTTCACACTGAAATTACTTGAACCTTTCAATAATTCAGACTCGCGATTCATCAAGTAAATATACTCAACATCTACTCGAATCATCTGTGAAGTAAGAACATAACGATATTCACTGCATGCCTCAGCACTCATTGGACTGCACACATCAAAATGTGTTACTTCCAACAAGTTGCTATCTTGTTCCATCTTACTGAAAACGAGGCTTTTCAGTCATCTTGCCCATGTGGTATGATTTGCATGTCCCAAGTGATTCGAAATCAAGTGAGTCAAAAACGGTCCATTTGCATGGAGTTTCTTCATGCGTATACACCAATAGACATGGTTCGCATGTCTCAAACTTTTCAAAAATGAGTGAGTCCAAAGATCCATCAACATGGAGCTTCTTCATGCGTTTTAAACCAATATGACTTACATGGCAGTGCCACCAGTAAGTGGTACTATCATTACTATCTTTTGGCATGAAAATGTGTATCACTACAATCGAGATTCAATAAACCATTCAGGTTCAATACTAATCTTGATGGTAGAGGGACCGTGCGATGTTTGATCACATCAAACTTGGAAACACTTCCAACACATATCGTCAGCTCACCTTTAGCTAGTCTCCTTTTATTTCGTAGCTTTTATTTCGAGTTACTAACACTTAGCAACCGAACCGGTATCCTGTACCCTGGTGCTACTAGGAGTACTAGCAAAGTACACATTAACACAATGTATATCCAATATACTTCTATCGACCTTGCCAGCCTTCTTATCTACCAAGTATCTAGGGTAATTCTGCTCTAGTGGTTGTTCCCCTTATTACAGAAGCACTTAGTCTCGGGTTTGGGTTTTACCTTGGGTTTCTTCACTAGAGCAGCAGCTGATTTGCCGTTTCATGAAGTATCCCTTCTTGCCCTTGCCCTTCTTGAAACTAGTGGTTCCACCAACCATCAACAATTGATGCTCCTTCTTGATTTCCACTTTCGCGGTGTCAAACATCGCGAATACCTCAAGGATCATCATATCTATCCCTGATATGTTATAGTTCATCACGAAGCTCTAACAGCTTGGTGGTAATAACTTTGGAGAACCATCACTGTCTTATCTGGAAGATCAACTCCCACTCGATTCAAATGACTGTTGTACTCAGACAATCTGAGCACAAGCTCAACAATTGAGCTTTTCTCCTTAGTTTGCAGGTTAAGAAAGTCATCGGAGGTCTTATACCTCTTGACATGGGCACGAGCCTGAAATCCCAATTTCAGCCCTCAAAACATCTCATATGTTTCGCGATGTTTCAAAAACGTCTTTGGTGCCTCAACTCTAAACCGTTTAACTGAACTATCACGTAGTTATCAAAACGTGTATGTCAGATGTTCGCAACAACCACAGACAACGTTCGAGGTTCAGCACACTGAGCGGTGCATTAAGGACATAAGCCTTCTATGAAGCAATGAGGACAATCCTCAGTTTACGGACCTAGTCCGCATAATTGCTACTATCAACTTTCAACTAATTTTTCTCTAGGAACATATCTAAACAGTAGAACTACAGCGTGAGCTACGACATAATTTGCAAAAACCTTTTGACTATGTTCAGGATAATTAAGTTCATCTTATGAACTCCCACTCAGATAGACATCCCTCTAGTCATCTAAGTGATTACATGATCCGAGTCAAACTAAGCCGTGTCCGATCATCACGTGAGATGGACTAGTCATCGTCGGTGAACATCTTCATGTTGATCGTATCTTCTATACGACTCATGTTCGACCTTTCGGTCTCCGTGTTCCGAGGCCATGTCTGTACATGCTAGGCTCGTCAAGTTAACCCTAAGTGTTTCGCGTGTGTTCCGAGGCCATGTCTGTACATGCTAGGCTCGTCAACACCCGTTGTATTTGAACGTCTAAATAAAACACCCGATCATCACGTGATGTTTTGAAACAGCGAACTGTCGCAACGGTGCACAGTTAGGGGAGAACACTTCTTGAAATTGTTGTAAGGGATCATCTTTATTTACTACCGTCGTTCTAAGCAAATAAGATGTATGATAAACATCACATGCAATCAAATAGTGACATGATATGGCCATCATCACTTTGCTCCTTTTGATCTCCATCTTCGGGGCTCCATGATCATCATTGTCACCGGCATGACACCATGATCTCCATCATCATGATCTCCATCATCGTGTCTTCATGAAGTTGCCTCGCCAACTATTACTTCTACTACTACGGCTAACGGTTAGCAATAAAGTAAAGTAATTACATGACGTTTAAGTTGACACGCAGGTCACAAATAAATAAAGACAACTCCTATGGCTCCTGCCGGTTGTCATACTCATCGACATGCAAGTCGTGATTCCTATTACAAGAACATGATCAATCTCATACATCACATATATCATTCATCACATCCTTTGGCCATATCACATCACATAGCATACCCTGCAAAAACAAGTTAGACGTCCTCTAATTGTTGTTTGCATGTTTTACGTGGCTGCTATGGGTTTCTAGCAAGAACGTTTCTTACCTACGCATGAACCACAACTTGATATGCCAATTGCTATTTACCCTTCATAAGGACCCTTTTCATCGAATCCGATCCGACTAAAGTGGGAGAGACAGACACCCGCCAGCCACCTTATGCAACTAGTGCATGTTTTCGGTGGAACCGGTCTCACGTAAGCGTACATGTAAGGTTGGTCCGGGCTGCTTCATCCCATGATGCCGCCGAATCAAGATAAGACTAGTAACGGCAAGCATATTGAACAATATCGACGCCCACAACTACTTTGTGTTCTACTCATGCAAAGAATCTACGCAATAGACCTAGCTCTGATACCACTATTGGGGAACGTAGCAGAAATTCAAAAAATTTCCTACGTATCACCAAGATCTATCTATGGAGAGACCAGCAACGAGTAGAAAGGAGAGTGCATCTACATACCCTTGTAGATCGCTAAGCGGAAGCGTTCAAGTGAACGGGGTTGATGGAGTCGTACTCGTCGTGATTTCAGATCACCGATGATCCTAGTGCCGAACGGACGGCACCTCCGCGTTCAACACACGTACAGCTCGACGATGTCTCCCACGCCTTGATCCAGCAAGGAGAGAGGGAGAGGTTGAGGAAGACTCCATCCAGCAGCAGCACAACGGCGTGGTGGTGATGGAGGAGCGTGGCAATCCTGCAGGGCTTCGCCAAGCACCTACGGGAGAGGAGGAGGTGTCACGGAAGGGAGGGAGGCGCTAGGGGCTCAGGTGTGGATGCCCTCCCTCCCCTCCACTATATATAGGGGCAGGGGAGAGGGGGGAGGCGCAGCCTTGCCCCCTCCTCCAAGGAAGGGGTGCGGCTAAGGAGGGGGGAGGAGTCCATCCTCCCCAAGGCACCTCGGAGGTGCCTTCCCCTTTTAGGACTCTCCCCTTTTTCCTATATCTTGGCGCATGGGCCTCTAGGGGCTGGTGCCCTTGGCCCATGTAGGCCAAGGCGCACCCCCTACAGCCCATGTGGCCCCCCGGGGCAGGTGGCCCCACCCGGTGGGCCCCCGGGACCCTTCCGGTGGTCCCGGTACAATACCGATGACCCCGAAACTTGTCCCGATGGCCGAAACAGGACTTCCTATATATAAATCGTTACCTCCGGACCATTCCGGAACTCCTCGTGACGTCCGGGATCTCATACGGGACTCCGAACAACATTCGGTAACCACATACAAGCTTCCTTTATAACCCTAGCGTCATCGAACCTTAAGTGTGTAGACCCTACGGGTTCGGGAGACATGCAGACATGACCGAGATGTTCTCCGGTCAATAACCAACAGCGGGATCTGGATACCCATGTTGGCTCCCACATGTTCCACGATGATCTCATCGGATGAACCACGATGTCAAGGACTCAATCAATCCCGTATACAATTCCCTTTGTCTAGCGGTATGGTACTTGCCCGAGATTCGATCGTCGGTATACCGATACCTTGTTCAATCTCGTTACTAGCAAGTCTCTTTACTCGTTCCGTAACACATCATCCCGTGATCAACCCCTTGGTCACATTGTGCACATTATGATGATGTCCTACCGAGTGGGCCCAGAGATACCTCTCCGTTTACACGGAGTGACAAAATCCCAATCTCGATTCGTGCCAACCCAACAGACACTTTCAGAGATACCCGTAGTGTACCTTTATAGCCACCCAGTTACGTTGTGACGTTTGGCACACCCAAAGCACTCCTACGGTATCCGGGAGTTGCACAATGTCATGGTCTAAGGAAATGATACTTGACATTAGAAAAGCTTTAGCATACGAACTACATGATCTTGTGCTAGGCTTAGGATTGGGTCTTGTCCATCACATCATTCTCCTAATGATGTGATCCCGTTATCAACGACATCCAATGTCCATGGTCAGGAAACCGTAACCATCTATTGATTAACGAGCTAGTCAACTAGAGGCTTACTAGGGACATGGTGTTGTCTATGTATCCACACATGTATCTGAGTTTCCTATCAATACAATTCTAGCATGGATAATAAACGATTATCATGAACAAGGAAATATAATAATAATCAATTTATTATTGCCTCTAGGGCATATTTCCAACAGTATCACCATATCTTTGCTGAACTAGTGCACCTATACAATTTACCATTGTATTGGGTGTGTTGGGGACACAAGAGGCTCTTTGTTATTTGGTTGCAGGGTTGTTTGAGACAGACCATCTTCATCCTACGCCTCCCACAGGTTGATAAACCTTAGGTCATCCACTTGATGGAAATTTGCTACTGTCCTACAAACCTCCGCACTTGGAGGGCCAACAACGTCTACAAGAAGAAGGTTGTGTAGTAGACGTCAAGCTCTTTTCTGGCGCCATTGCGGGGGAGGTTAGTGCTTGCAGGTATATCTTTAGATATTGCAGTCAAATCTTTTAGTTTCTTGTTTTATCACTAGTTTAGTCTATAAAAGAAAACTAAAAAAATTAAATTGAGGTTGCCACATATGCTTCATCTTTTTAATGTCTTTTATGAAAATGATGGAAAGGAAAATTGTGCCCAAGTATTAGAAGAAGAATGCATTAAAATGTTTGGCACTAGATCTTTGAATGATGAGCATGATTGGAAGGTTGTTAGTATGAACTCTTTGAATATCCATAGTACTAATGATGATTGCACTAGTCATGATGAAAATGGCTCTTATCAGCATGTCAACTTTTGTGGAGTGCATAGAGTTTGCAAGTACACACCAAATAGGGAAGATAAACTTTGCAAGAGGCATAAGTAGAAACTAAATGGTTGCAAGAGAGGCTAGATGTTTGTGCTGAAAATTTAAATTTTCTTAGCCATCCTTGTGAACTTTTCAATGAACGTGGTCATTTAAATACCCAATGCAAACTGTTTCATGATTGAATCGTGTCCAAAAACTGTGATGACTTGATTTACCTTGCGCATCATAATGAACTTAGTTTGTTTCCGGGTTATGAAGAAATGAAACGTATAACTAAGGATATTCCAGAATTTTCCCTTGAGAAAGTTCTTGATTTTGATCTAGAGGAAATTTATATGTATTGCGCGGTGAATTGCATTGGAAATCCTTATATTGCCAATTACATAAAGACAAGAAAACAAATAGAAGATGAAGAGAATACTAATGGAAGGGAAGAGATTTCCCAATATCCTCCTATTCTTTCTTATGTTGAATCAGGTAACGAGGATGTAACAACCTGGATTTTGGCCCTTTTCTTTTTCTTCTGATTTATTTGATTTTTGCTCTGTTTTTCTTTTTGGAGTGGTTCTGTGGCCTTGCCACCTGGGAAACCACCCTCATTCCCCCTCCCAAGTGACTCATCATTCTCAAAACCTTGCCAAGATCATGTCACTTCACTCCTTGACCAAACCCTGAAATCTTTTTCTAGGGAATATTCCTTTTTCTATTAAAGGAATAACCCTATCTGCCCTAGGTTGTGAAGCAACCTATATTTCTGTCCATCCAAAAAATTCCCAAATAATTCTCATAACACCTTTGGGTCATATATAGCTCAAATATGTCCTAACATTACCTTGGCCAGTTCAAAAATAATTCCCCAATATCCCCTTTCTATTCTGCCCTGAATGACACTTTGTGAAGGAAGTGTCATTTATATTTTTCCTAGTGGCTCCCAACCTTTTTGGGAATGATTATATGTAGAAATAATTGCCTCATGCACAAGTTCAACTTTATTTGCCTATCCAATCTTCCTGAGTGAATTTTCAAAGTTTCTGTCAGACAGGAGGCTTTGTGAAGGAAGTACTAGCTAGGAGTATCCAAATGAGTTGAACTTTTGCACACTCCTTAATGTGCTCATATTAACCCCCTCCACCCATTTGCAACCCCATCCAATCATCTATGTGAGCACAGGAGCAAATCTTTAATTCTGGCAATATTTTCAAGTTGTGAAGCAACTGCATTTTATATTGCTTCAAAAATTCTGATAAATTACCAGATCATTCTTATACCCATAAAACATCTCTCCACCCAATTTGGCATCATTTCAATGATCCATTTGATCACTAAAATTATTCCAAGTTTTTGTACAGAAATGATGTTTATGAAGCACGTGCCATTTTGGCTTGTCCATTTGGCATGAGCTTTTTACAGCATCTTTATATGTCCATATAATGAGGATTTGCCAAGTTGCATCCGATTCTATAACACCATGTGAGTGCATCATCCAAATCTTGATTCCGGACAGATTTTTGGGTTACACAGCAACTATATTAGTTTGTACTCCATTATGCTCCAAAACCTCCAGGATCATAGTCCTTCGATTGATTAAACCCCCAGACAACTCCATTGACCCCAATCAGTTTCCTGTTGATCGGTAGTGCTCTGCGAAGTTTGATGCAGTAAACTTCAGAGCTTAGTTACCATTTAACCATAGCACCCCAGGTCAAGCCAATGCCTCATAAATGATCCACCCTGGAAGGACTAGCTCCTAGACATAGTTTTCCATCCTCAACAGCACTCTCCGTGCCATGTCGTGTGGTGACTACGTAGCTGGCATGCACATTTACGCGCTCTGTGCGCAGTGGTGTGTCCAGAGCACCGTTTGTGCTTTGGCACCACTCCCCCTCGTTGTCTTAGAGCTTGTGAGCATGTCCAGTGGCTGCATCTCATCGTCTCCATTCCCGTGGACCCCTCTCCCCCTCCGGCAGCTTCCTCACCGACGCAAACCGCCGCGTGCCCACGGGCGTACAGTGGCGTTTTGGCTCGGTTCGTCGCCGTCGTCTTCCTCCCTGCGCTCCCTTGGCCGTCTCCTTCCCGTGAGAACCTCCACTGCTCCTCCTGCGCCGTCTACCTCCGAGCTTGCGAGCGTGGGCACGCGTCCGCGGCGCCGGACACGCGTCCGCGGCAGTGCCAGCGCGGCACCCCCTTCCCCGCCTATATAAGGCCACCCCGACCCTGTCTTGCTTCACCACTGGCCTCTAGCACTTCCTCTAGCTTCCCCTGACCTCTTCCTCGAGCCCGAGACACCCTCCACGACCACCATTGCCGCCGGCCATGCTCAGCTAAATTCACTAAACACCGCCCCCCTCCTTGCCTTCCACCACCACCAGAGGTCTCCACCACCACCCTCGAGCCACCCCAGCACATCTCCTTCTTCTCTGGTGGCTGTTTGCCTCAAGCTCGACGGCGTCCGAAGCTCTAGTCCGCCACGGTCGAGGCCCTGCTTCGTCCCGCACTCGCCGACATGCGTGAGGAGCCCAGGCGGATGCGCCTCTCCGGTGGCCGGGGCGCCACCTGAGGTGGACCGAGCCGCAGGAACGGCCGCCGGCGCCAAGCCTCCGCTCTGCCCCATCGAACGAGCGAGGAGTTGAAGACGATGACCGCACCAGAGGACCCCACCTACCCGCGGGCCCACTAGTCAGTCGCTGAGGCATTGACTCGGGCTCGCCGACGTGGATAAGTGGCGGACCCCGCCTGTAAGTCTCACATGTTGACCCAAGCTGCTGAGGTGGATAAGTGAAAGTGTATTCCTCGGAGTATGTTTTCCTCCACCGAAAGTGTATTTCTCTAATTGCGCATTCTGTTTTTCTGTCCACACCCTGTTTGAAAATATTTTCGTTACAGATGGGTCCCTGGCAGTCAAACGTTCATATCTTTTTAACCGTAGCTCCAAATCAGGTGATTCCAAAGCCCACTTATTCGTTTCGTCGAGCCCTCATTTTCACCATGTCTTGACATTCTGAAAATGACCATTTTGCGCCTGCCCTTGTTCAGCCCCCTCCGAGAGAGTATGATTTCCGGCGATTCTTTCCACGAGCTTGTCGCAATTTCTCCCAGTGATTTCTTCCACCCCAGGAAAGCCACACCCTCCATTTGCATCACTGTAATGTAGTGACATGGTTTAATCTATTTGAACTTGTTTAAAATATTGCTTTAGCTACATGACTTTGTGCATGGCATTTTCTCGGAGTATTATTTTGATCTTGCTATTGCCATGCTATTGTTTGGATTACTAGGAGTTATGCTTGTAGTTGATGAGTATCATGTTGTCATTGGAGTATTAGTGGTTGGTATTATGATTATTTCCATGATGGTATCTGTTATTATATTTTGGAGTATTACTTTAGATATGATGCTGCCTTTGGATTATTAGTGGTTAGTATGATTATTTTCATGATGCTAGTTGATGTTCTTTTACTTGGAGCATTATTTTCGGGGATGTTGTTTACATGGGGATCTTAGCCGAATAGCTTTATTCTTGTTATTGGAGTAGTAGGATTATTGTTTTCGGATTCATCATGATGGTAGTGTTGTGCTACCCTTGGAGTATCTTGAGATGATGATATTATGCTTGGATTGTTTGTTGGATATTGCTATGACTTGGATTATAGTTTGATAGTTGACATCGGAGTATCAATTATCACAATTATATTTTTGGGGTTAAATTCCGTCATTAAGTTGGTCAGGTGCCACCGAACCGGGCTTTTTCCAGTGCAACCACATTTGCCTTTTAGGAAGGCCCTAATGTGACACCCTCGGTTACTGTTGTTAATCTCGCTTCACCTCAGTTACTGTTGTTAATCTCGCGTTAGTTCGAAACCAATCCAAATTCAAATTTGAAAATCAAGTCAAACATTAAAAGTTTTGAAACACTAAAACTAAAATGCTCAAAATGGGACAAATAAATTCTAAGTAATAATGGTGGAGAAACCATATTTTTTATAAAAATTTAGTTGCACTTAAATAGTTAAAACAATAGGTAAAACAATTAAATAATTGCCTTTTGTAATTCATAAAATATTAAACCATTCATTTAGTTGCCCAAAAGTTAATGGGGCAGTAGCATAATTAATAGTACTAATATATCAACTGTTTTTATATTTTCTAATACTAAAATAAATTAGAAACTAAAAGAAAACATTACAAAAAAGAAAGACTAAAAACAAAAGAGGACCCCCTGGCCAACTGGGCCAATAGGCCCAGCTGGCCACCCACGCGGCCCAGCCGGCACACCCCGGCTGTATAATCTCACTCCCCCGTAACCCTAGCCCAACTACCCCACTCCCCCACGTCTCTCTTGTTCTCCCCCACCCTCGCTAGATCTGGATCGAGCCCGATCCCCTCGCTCCACACGCGCCGCTACACACCCGCGCTTGTGTAGGGCAGCACCCCGCCCCGCCTAGTGCGCCTCCTACCTCCCGTCGGCGACCTCGCCAACCTCCTGCTCCACATCGCGCATCGGATGCCCTTGCCAGAGACCAGCTGCCTCCGTCGCATGCCATCAGCCTCGCCTGCCGTCACCACGCCGCCGCCCGAGGACCTCATCACCGTCACCTCCCCGCCTCGCCCCACGCTCGGACGCCAACACCGTTCGTCGTTGTCGCCTCCTCATCCCCGCCGCCGGGCTCTGTCGCTAGATCGACCGAGGCCACCGACACCCACCGCTCAACCCCGTCGCCCTCGGAGCTCGTCGCCGTCGCTCGGAACGCCCCTCGCCGGAAGCATCCTTGCCGGATCTCCTCCCCACCGGAACATCGTCTCCGACCTCCTCCCCGACCACCACTGCCCGAACCCCTACAACCCCGGTGAGGCCCTCGGCCTCTCGTCCTCTCCCCGCACTCGCCGTCCGCCCGATGCTACCCCGTGGTTGCGGCATCCTCCCCGCGCCATGACTGGACCGACGTCCCCCGCGCGCCCACCGTGGCCACGCCTCGCACGCACCCCTCCCCGTGCGCGCCCATCATGGCCGCCTCCACCGCTCTGCTTCCCCTCGCCTTCGGCGCCCCGCCGCTCGCCCGGGCCACACCCTGCCCCCCGTTGCAGCCGCCCAACCGCCGGTGCCGCCGGCTGCGCACACCCATGCGGCCTCATTCCGCTGCACCCCCCTGCGGGCGAGCGCCCGTTCAGGTGCGCCTGCGCCCGCCCCGTTTCGCCAGCGCCCAAACCCGCTATGGCCCTTAGGGCCTATGACATGTGAGGCCTAGCCCCAGAATGATTTTATAAAAAAAGATATTAAAATAATAATAATAATAAAAAGAAATTTAATTAACTAATTAATTAATTAATCGTAATTAGATTAATCTAATCACTAATTAACCTAATTAACTGTTAGTTAACTAATCAGTCAATAAACAGCCGGGACCCACGCGTCTGTTTGACCAGTCAACACCTCTGTTGACTGCTGACATCATGCTGACGTCATGCTGATGTAATAATACTAATTTTGAATTAATTTAATTATAGTAAATTAGAAAATGATATTAAAACTATAGAAATTAATAATAAATAAACTGTAGCTCGGATGGAAAAACTTTGTACATGAAAGTTGCTCAGAATGATGGGATGAATTTGGATACGCTGCCCGTTCGTCCGCCACGCGTCCCTAGCATAGTGAACCTGCAACATTTCACCTCAGTTTCTTCTGTCCGAAAATGCGAAACACCGGGGATACTTTCCCGGATGTTTTCCCCCTTCGCCGGTACCACCTATCCCTGCGTTAGATCACCCCTGGCACCGTGTATTGCCTTGTTATATTTTGTGATGCTTTCTTTGCTCCGTATTTACTGTCTCTTCCCCCTCTTCTTCTCCGATAGACCCCCAGACCGGCGTTGATGTGATTGAGTACGACTACGTCACTGACGACCCCTCCTTCCCAGAGCAACCAGGCAAGCCCCACCCTGATCACCAGATATCGCCTATTCTTCTCTATACTTCTTGCATTAGAGTAGTGTAGCATGCTATAGTTCGCTTATTCCTATTCTGTTGCATAGCCTATCATTGTTGCTACAATTGTTGATACCTTACCCACAATCCTAAATGCTTAGATAGGATGCTAGTTTATCATCAGTGGCGCTACATTCTTGTCAGTCTGCCTCGCTGCAGCCGCCCAACCGTCGGTGCCGCAGGCGCCGCGCGCCCCTGCGGCCTCATTCCGCTGCACCCCCTGCGGGCGAGCGCCCGTTCAGGTGCGCCTGCGCCCGCCCCGTTTCGCCAGTGCCCAAACCCGCTATGGCCCTTAGGGCCTATGACATGTGGGGCCTAGCCCCCAGAACGATTTTATATAAAAAAAGAGATTAAAAAAAGAATAAAAAAAATTTAATTAATTAATTAATTAATTTAATTAATCATAATTAGATTAATCTAATCACTAATTAACCTAATTAACTGTTAGTTAACTAATCAGTCGATGACACCCGGGACCCACGCGTCTGTTTGACCAGTCAACACCTCTGTTGACTGCTGACGTCATGCGGATGCAATAATACTAATTTTGAATTAATTTAATAATAATAAATTAGAAAATGATTTTAAAACTTTAAATATTAACAATAAATAAACCGTAGCTCGGATGGAAAAACTTTGTACATGGAAGTTGCTCAGAATGACGGGACGAATTTGGATACGCTACCCGTTTGATCGCCACGCTTCCCTAGCATAGTGAACCTGCAACATTTCACCTCCGTTTCTTCTGTCCGAAAACGCGAAACACCGGGGATACTTTCCCGGATGTTTTCCCCCTTCGCTGGTACCACCTATCCCTGCGATAGATCACCCCTGGCACCACATATTGCCTTGTTATATTTTGCGATGTTTTGTTTGCTCCGTATTTACTGTCTCTCCCCCTCTTCTTCTCCGGTAGACCCCAAGACCGACGTTGATGCGATTGAGTACAACTACGTCACCGATGACCCCTCCTTGCCAAAGCAACCAGGCAAGCCCCCCCCCTTGATCACCAGATATCGCCTATTCTTCTCTATACTGCTTGCATTAGAGTAGTGTAGCATGTTACTGTTCGGTTATTCCTATTCTATTGCATAGCCTGTCATTGTTGCTACAGTTGTTGATACCTTACCCGCAATCCTAAATGCTTAGTATCGGATGCTAGTTTATCATCAGTGGCCCTACATTCTTGTTAATCTGCCTTGCTATACTATCGGGCCGTGATCACTCGGGAGGTGATCACGGGTATATACATACTATACAGATGGTGACTAAAGTCGGGTTGGCTCGTTGAGTACCCGCAAGTGATTCGAATATGGGGGCTGAATGGACAGGTGGCTCCATCCCGGTAGAGGTGGGCCTGGGTTCCCGACGGCCCCCGACTATTACTTTGTGGCGGAGCGACAGGGCAGGTTGAGACCATCTAGGCGAGAGGTGGGCCTGGATCTGGTCGGCGTTCGCGGTTACTTCATAATAACACGCTTAACGACATCTTGGTATTTGATCTGAGTCTGTCCACTGGCCTATACGCACTAACCAACTACGCGGGTTCTTGGGCTATATGGATTACAAGAAACAATAAGATTTTTGAAAACATTCAGCCATCTTTCCAAGGTTGGAAGCACATTTACTTTGAGGAACTGAAGTTGTTGTCCCACAGGACCAAGGCTAAATATGCTGCTGAGTTCAACTCCTGGCTGGCTAGCTTGCTAGTCTCTTGAGGACTCCTTCCTCTTGTATTAGATTTTTTTAGTTTTAGTCTTTCTTTTCCTTCCAAGGGCTCACCTCAAGCCCTTGTTTGTATTTTCCTTTGTTGTTTTCTCAGTCTTAGCTAGCTACCTTGGCTTGCTGTATAGATTGTTTTTTTCCTTTTCTGTTTGGTCTGTGATACTCTTTTTTATTTATTAATAAAAATTGCAGTGGGGTTTTACCCTACTGTTCATAGTCAAAAACCAACTACACATTAACAGTTATGGGCACTCGACGTCGTGGTATCAGCCGAAGCCTTCTTGACGTCAGCGACTGAGCGGTGCGCGTCGGGTTGGACCGCGTAACACAACTTCCTTTATAATGGAGGTTGCTAGGTATGCTCTCCGGCCGCCCACGCAACGTGCAGGTGTGCTATGGGCGATGGGCCCAGACCCCTGCGCGCATAGGATTTAGACCGGCGTGCTGACCTCTCTGTTGTGCCTAGGTGGGGCTGTGACGTGTTGATCTTCCGAGACCGGGTATGACCCAGGAAAGTGTGTCCGGCTAGAGGGATCAAGCGTGTTGGGTTATGTGGTGCACCCCTACAGGGAAGTTTATCTATTTGAATAGCCGTGTCCCTCAGTAAAAGGACGACCCGAAGTTGTACCTTGACCTTATGACAACTAGAACCGGATACTTAATAAAACACACCCAGACAAGTTCCAAAGACAACCCGATGATTGCTTTCCCACAGGGCGATGAGGGGAGGATCGCCGGGTAGGATTATGCTATGCGATGCTACTTGGAGGACTTCAATCTACTCTCTTCTATATGCTGCAAGACGGAGGCTGCCAGAAGCGTAGTCTTCGATAGGACTAGCTATCCCCCTCTATTCTGGCATTCTGCAGTTCATTCCATCGATATTGCCTCTTTACACATATACCCATGCATATGTAGTGTAGATCCTTGCTTGCGAGTACTTTGGATGAGTACTCACGGTTGCTTTGCTACTTCTTTTCCCCCCTTTCCCGGTTATTGCGATCATATGATGGAGTCCAGGAGCCAGAAGATCCTGAGGATGGTTCTACATGGAGTTCAGCTTCGAGGAGTAGTTAGGAGGTCCCAGGCAGGAGACCTCGCCTTTTCGATCATCGCTACTTTTGTTCTAGCCTTCTTATGGCAAACTTGTTTAACTTATGTCTGAACTCAGATATTGTTGCTTCGGCTGACTCGTTTATGTTCGAGCACTTGTATTCGAGCCCTCGAGGCCCCTAGCTTGTAATATGGTGCTTGTATGACTTATTTTACTTTTAGAGTTGTGTTGTGATATCTTCCCGTGAGTCCCTGATCTTGATCGTACACATTTGCATGCATGATTAGTGTACGATTGAATCGGGTGCATCACACCTAATGTGGTCTATTGTCATGCCTCTCGCCGCTGCCTCCAACGAGGGAAGGTTATGGGCGTGCGGTACCCTGGCCCTGTAAGCAAACATAACCTTGTGTGCCCATAGTTGGTATTGAGATCTCTTGTCCCCGTTTGGGACCGTTTGGTTTTGCCACGATGTGGCCGTTTTGCCACGATTGTGGCCGTTGGTGTCTGGGGTAGACACGGGACCACCCATGACTTAGCCCAGTGGGGAGTGAGTTGGAGTGGCCGAGAGAGTGTCATGGCAGTATATCGGTTTTGTCGGACCGCCGTTGGTCCACCCGAATGGGAGTGCGAGGCCATGGGTTCCGTGGTGTGGGTACAGTGCGCTACCTCTGTAGAGTGTGGGTGTTTAATCTATCGATAGCCGCGTCCTCGATCATGGGCATAAGTTTGTACTAGGTCACACCGTTTGATAAACACTCACATGACGGAATGACTTATAGGTGATGTATATGTTGATATTGTGAGCTGTGACAGTTTGGCAGGATGATGATGATGATGATGTTGGGATGATCTTGAGAAGGATCATTCCGTTTCTGATGTGGTCACGAGGTGATCATGTGGATGTTTCGTTTGTGATCCGTGAGTGATCACCATTCGGTTACGAGGGAACACGTTGAACCCGGTGTGGTTCCGTTTTGGATTTGTGAATGATCACTGTTCATTTACGAGGTAACCCATTGAACTCGGTGTGGTTCCGTTTGTGATCTGTGAGTGATCACCGTTTTGTGCTGGTCACGAGGTGATCGAGATGGTATATTGCTTGGCCGGTTAGCCAAGTGTGAGATGGTTCATGTGGTACTTGAGATCTGAGATGATGGCTTATAAGTATTCTAGTAGTTCATATCGTGATTATTAGTTGCTTCATCATGGTAGCTGCTAATTTAATTAACCTATTTAATGCTATGTTGTTGTCTTGCCTTGATGTTTTTGGTTGTTGCGAGCTTGCAAGTACATTCAATGTACTGACCTAGCATGTCATGCCAGATTGCAGGTGATGCCGTGATTGCTTGATTGCTTGTCGTTGTTTCCGTTCGAGCGAGCTAGATCGTGTCCCAACTAGAGTCCCTGCGTTGTGGAGTTCACTACCTTCGTCGTTGTTCCGCTGCTACGAGTTGTTCCGCTGCTAGCATAGAGCAAGTGTAGTATTGCAGGCGTAGTGTCGCCATGCTGATGTGAACCTTTGTAACATCTGACCTTTGTATTTATTCTTGTAATAAGAGCTGATTTGTTCTATGTCAAGCAGTGCTGTATTCCAGAGACTTCTCCTCAATCTCCAGGCTGGAATACGAGGCATTCCGGTTTCTCTGTGCCGGGGTGCCACAGAGGAGGAGCTTTCTATTCAACCAATCTCATTAATAAGGAGCTCCGGAAAGAGGATTAAACCCACACATGATGTGAAGAAGAAAAAGAAAAGACGGAGAAGCAAAGGTAAAAAGGTATCCCTCTCAAATGATGTTGCTCCTATTATTCATTGTGATGATGATAATTGCTATACTATTGGTGCTATCCATACTATTGATGATGAGAGTGATTATGCTTATGATATGCATAGGCCCAAGCTTGGGGATGCTATGTTTGATGAGAATGACATGTTTGAGAATTTATTTGCTGCAATTAATGTTTGTCCCAAGCTTGGGGATGCTATGTTTAATGAAGATGATATTTTTAGTCTCCCAAGTTTTGATATGCAAATTTATTATGATGATAGCATGCCTCCTACCTATGATGATTATATTTATGAAAGTGGGTTTGGAAGAGTGTCAACTTTAGGAAGTAATGATCCCACTATTTTGGAAGGTGTTGAATATTATTGTGATAATTACAAAAGTGGATTTGGAGAGGTCATTACTTTATTTTGTAATGATTCCACTATCTTGGAAGAGGTTTCAATTGATTATGATGAGAACAAAGTTGCTACTTATGATGATTATTGTGATGATACTTATGCTATAAAAGTAGTGATGATTATATTTATAAAACTTGTCATGATTATGATTACCCTTTTTCTGAACATTACTCTTTTAATGTGGGAACAATTTATAGTATTCGAGTTTCTTATGATACTCCCACTATTCCTAATGAGAAGAATTTTTCTAATGTGGAGAGTAGTAAAATTTCTATGCTTGTAGATCATGAAAATAATGCTTTGTGTGATGGCTATATTGTTGAATTCATTCATGATGCTACTGAAAATTATTATGAGGGAGGAATATATGCTTGTAGGAATTGCAATAATATCAAGTTTCCTCTCAATGTGTTGAAAATCTTGAAGTTATGTTTGTTTTGCCTTCCTATGCTAGTTGATTATTGTTCTCATAAGTTGTTTGCTAACACAATCCCTATGCATAGGAAGTGGGTTAGACTTAAATGTGATAGTCATATTCTTCATGATGCTCTCTTTGTGTTCCAATTCTTATCTTTTATACGAGCATCATTGAAATCATCATGCCTAGCTAAAAAGGCATTAAAGAAAAGTGCTTGTTGGGAGACAACCCAACATTTAACCCTACTGTTTTTGTGTATCCACATGATTAATATACTGTAGTAATCATGTTTTATAGCTTTTTTTCAATACAGTGCCAAGTAAAGACTTTAGGATAGCTTGTGGTAATAGTTGTGTTGATCCTGCTGAAAATCAGAAACTTTTTGCGCTTAGTAAATAATTTCCAGAATCTTATTAAAACGTGATTTTGACTTGATTATTTTTGCTATGGATTGGAGCACAAATTTCCCAGGTGGAACTAATTTCTTCGGAATTTTTTGAGTTACATAAGTATTCGAGAGTTACAGATTACTACAGACTGTTCTGTTTTTGACAGATTCTTTTTTCTATGTGTTGTTTGCTTATTTTGATGAATCTATGAGTATTATCGGAGGGTATGAACCATAGAGAAGTTGGAATACAGTAGATATTACACCAATATGAATTTAGAATGAGTTCACAATAGTACCAAAAGTGGTGATTTATTTTCTTATACTAACGGAGCTTACGAGTTTTCTGTTGAGTTTTGTGTTGTGAAGTTTTCAAGTTTTGGGTAAAGATTTGATGGACTATGGAATAAGGAGTGGCAAGAGCCTAAGCTTGGGGATGCCCAACGCACCCCAAGGTAATATTCAAGGACAACCAAGAGCCTAAGCTTGGGGATGCCCCGGATGGCATCCCCTCTTTCGTCTTCGTTCATCGGTAACTTTACTTGGAGCTATATTTTTATTCACCACATGATATGTGTTTTGCTTGGAGCGTCATTTTGTTTTATTTTGCTTTGCTTGCTGTGTGAATAGTATCCCAAGATCTGAAATTCTTAAATGTTAGAGAGTCTTCACATAGTTACACAATTATTCGTCTACTCATTGATCTTCACTTATATCTTTCGGAGTAGTTTGTCGTTTGCTCTAGTGCTTCACTTATATCTTTTTAGAGCACGACGATAGTTTTATTTTGAAAAAACTGATGAAATATCATGCTTCACTTATATTATTTTGAGAGTTTTAAACATCATGGTAATTTTCTTAGGTTATGAATTTTGTCCTAATATGATGGGCATCCAAGAGGGATATAATAAAAACTTTCATACAAAGTGCATTGAATACTAATATGATGTGCATTGAATACTAATACAAGAGGGATATAATAAAAACTTTCATACAAAGTGCATTGAATACTAATCCAAGAGGGATATAATAAAAACTTTCATACAAACTTTCATCCAAGAGGTTTGATTCCTTCTGATTGTTTTGAGATATGAGGATGGTGATATTAGAGTCATGCTAGTGAGCAATTGTGAATTTGCGAAATACTTATGTTGAGGTTTGTGAGTCCAGTAGCATGCACGTATGGTAACCGTTGTGTAACAAATTTGAAGCATGAGGTATCTCTTTCATTGTATTCCTTATGTGTGGAGGTCGGGATCGTGCGATGGTTACCTCCTACCAACCCTTCCCTTAGAAACATGCGCGTAGTGCTTGTTTTTGATGACCTGTAGATTTTTGCAATAAGTATATGAGTTATTTTGACTAATGTTGAGTCCATGGATTAATACAAAGTGAATTGGATGCTATGATCAATTTGATGCTTGATAATTGTTTTGAGATATGGAGGTAGTGATATTAAAGTCATGCTAGTTGGGTGATTATGAATTTAAAGAATGCTTGAGTTGAAGTTTGTGATTCCCGTAGCATGCACGTATGGTGAACCGCTTTGTGATGAAGTTGGAGCACAATTTTATTTATTGATTGTCTTCCTTATGAGTGGCGGTCGGGGACGAGCGATGGTCTTTTCCTACCAATCTATCCCCCTAGGAGCATGCGCGTAGTGCTTTGGTTTTTGATGACTTCTAAATTTTTGCAACAAGTATATGAGTTCTTTTGATTAATGTTGAGTCCATGGATTATTCGCACTCTCACCCTTCCACCATTGCTATCCTCTCTTGTGCCGCGCAACTTTCGCCGGTGCCATACAACCACCATTTACCTTCCTCAAAACAGCCACCATATACCTACCTATTATGGCATTTCCATAGCCATTCCGAGGTATATTGCCATGCAACTTTCCACTGTTCCTTTTATTATGACACGCTCCATCATTGTCATATTGCTTGGCATGATCATGTAGTTGACATTGTATTTGTGGCAAAGCCACCATTCATAATTCTTTCATACATGTCACTCTTGATTCATTGCACATCCCGATACACCGCCGGAGGCATTCATATAGAGTCATATTTTGTTCTAAGTATCGAGTTGTAATTCTTGAGTTGTAAGTAAATAAAATTGTGATGATCATCATTATTAGAGCATTGTCCCATGTGAGGAAATAAAAAAAGAGGCCAAAGAAGCCAATCAAAAAAAGAGACCCAAGAAGCCAATCAAAAAAAGAGAGAGAAAACGAGAGAAGGGGCAATGCTACTATCCTTTTACCACACTTGTGCTTCAAAGTAGCACCATGATCTTCATGATAGAGAGTCTCCTATGTTGTCACTTTCATATACTAGTGGGAATTTTTCATTATAGAACTTGGCTTCTATATTCCAACGATGGGCTTCCTCAAATGCCCTAGGTCTTCATGAGCAAGCAAGTTGGATGCACACCCACTTAGTTTCTTTTTGAGCTTTCATACACTTATAGCTCTAGTGCATCCGTTGCATAGCAATCCCTACTCACTCACATTGGTATATATTTATGGGCATCTCCATAGCCCGTTGATACACCTAGTTGATGTGAGACTATCTCCCTCTTTTTGTCTTCTCCACAACCACCATTCTATTCCACCTATAGTGCTATGTCCATGGCTCACGCTCATGTATTGCGTGAAAGTTGAAAAAGTTTGAGAATACTAAAGTATGAAACAATTGCTTGGATAAAACCGGGGTTGTGCATGATTTGAATATTTTGTGTGACGAAAATGGAGCATAGCCAAACTATATGATTTTGTAGGGATGAGCTTTCTTTGGCCGTGTTATTTTGAGAAGACATAATTGCCTTGTTAATATGCATGAAGTATTATTGTTTTTATGTCAATATTAAACTTTTGTTTTGAATCTTATGGATCTGAATATTCTTGCCACAATAAATATGTTAGGTAGCATTCCACATCAAAAATTCTATTTTTATCATTTACCTACTCGAGGATGAGCAGGAATTAAGCTTGTGATGCTTGATACGTCTCCAACGTATCTATAATTTTTGATGTATTCATGCCATGTTTATAATATTTTTACATGATTTTGGTATGATTTGGTTAGAACTAACCCGGACTGACGCTGTTTTCAGAAGAACTACCGTGGTGTTGTTTTTTGTGCAGAAATAGACGTTCTTGGAATGCGCTGAAAATCAACGGAGATTTTTTTTGGAAAATATAAAAAATACAGGAACGAAAAGTTATCGACGGGGAGTCCCATGGGCCCCACGAGGGTGGAGGGCGCCCCCACCCCCTGGGGCGCGCCCCTGTGCCTCCTGGACTCTTCGTGGGGCCCCCTGACTTGTTCTCGACGCCAACCTCTCCTATAAATCCCCAAACCTCTAGAAAATAACCTAGATCGGGAGTTCTTCCGCCGCAAGCCTCTGTAGCCACCAAAAACCAATCGGGACCCTATTCTAGCACCCTGCCGGAGGGGGGATCCATCACCGGTGGCCATCTTCATCATCCCAGCGCTCTCCATGACGAGGAGGGAGTAGTTCACCCTCAGGGCTGAGGGTATGTACCAGTAGCTATGTGTTTGATCTCTCTCTCTCTCTCTCTCTCGTGTTCTTGATTTGGCACGATCTTGATGTATTGCGAGCTTTGCTATTATAGTTGGATCATATGATGTTTCTCCCCTCTACCTTCTTGTAATGGATTGAGTTTTCCCTTTGAAGTTATCTTATTGGATTGAGTCTTTAAGGATTTGAGAACACTTGATGTATGTCTTGCATGGGATACCCGTGGTGACAATGGGGTATTCTATTTATTCACTTGATGTATGTTTTGTTGATCAACTTGCGGGTTCCCTGACCTTGCGAATCTATGCATAGGGGTTGGCACACGTTTTCGTCTTGACTCTCCGGTAGAAACTTTGGGGCCCTCTATGAAGTACTTTGTGTTGGTTTGAATAGATGAATCTGAGATTGTGTGATGCATATCGTATAATACTACCCACAGATACTTGAGGTGACATTGGAGTATCTAGGTGACATTAGGGTTTTGGTTGATGTGTGTCTTAAGGTGTTATTTTACTACGAACTCTAGGGCTGTTTGTGACACTTATAGGAATAGCCCAATGGATTGATCAGAAAGAATAACTTTGAGGTGGTTTCTTACCCTACAATAATGTCTTCGTTTGTTCTCTGCTATTAGTCACTTTGGAGTGACTCTTTGTTGCATGTTGAGGGATTGTTATATGATCCAATTATGTTATCGTTGTTGAGAGAACTTGCACTAGTGAAAGTATGAACCCTAGGCCTTGTTTCCAAGCATTGCAATACCATTTTCGCTCACTATTACCACTTGCTACCTTGCTGTTTTTATATTTTCAGATTACAAAAACCTATATCTACCATCCATATTGCACTTGTATCACAATCTCTTCGCCGAACTAGTGCACCTATACAATTTACCATTGTATTGGGTGTGTTGGGGACACAAGGGACTCTTTGTTATTTGGTTGCAGGGTTGTTTGAGAGAGACCATCTTCATCCTACGCCTCCCACGGATTGATAAACCTTAGGTCATCCACTTGAGGGAAATTTGCTACTGTCCTACAAACCTCTGCACTTGGAGGCCCAACAATGTCTACAAGAAGAAGTTTGTGTAGTAGACATTAGAGACACCAATCTCCAAAAGGTAATAGATGGTGTGTTGATGATGAACTCCTTGCTCTTGTGCTTCAAATGATAGTCTCCCCAACACTCATCTCTCTCTCTCAGATTTGGCTATGGTGGAAAGATGATTTGAGTGGAAATCAACTTGGGGAAGGCTAGAGATCAAGATTCTTGTGGTTGGAATGGAATATCTTGGTCTCAACACATGAGTAGGTGGTTCTCTCTCAGAAAATGAATGGTGGAAGTGTAGGCTCGTTCTGATGGCTCTGTCCATGAATGAAAATCGGGTAAGGGGTATATATAGCCTCCACACAAAATCTAACCGTTACACATAGATTCCCAAACTCGGTGAGACCGAATGGTGTAACTAGGTCAGATCGATTCAGGTCAAAATATGAACGTTAGGCTTTTCGGCGGGACCGATACGATCAACTCGGTGGGACCGATGCGCTAGGGTTAGGGCATAACTTAATCTCGGTGAGACCGATCACATGAACTCGGTGGGACCGATTTCAGTAATAGGCTCATAGAGAGTTGGTTAGGCAAACTCGGTGGGACCGATTCACTCATTTTGGTGGGACCAAAATGTTACGAAAAGGAAACAAGAAGTTTCCATTGCAAACTCGGTGGGACTGATTCACTCATTTCGGTGCGGCCGAAACATTACAAAAAGGAAATAGGGAGTTTGCAATCCCATCTCGGTGAGACCGAGATCCCTATCGGTGAAACCGAAGTGATTAGGGTTTGTGGAAATGGCTACATCAAATGAACTCAGTGGCGCCGGATTTGATCAAATCAGTGGGGCCGAGTTTGACTTTTAGGTTTAGAAGATATGTGGAAATGATAAAGTGGTTGAGGGTTTTGGAGCATATCACTAAGCATTTTGAGCAAGTAAGCCATTAAGCAACACCTCATCCCCTTTTAATAGTATTGGCTTTCCTATGGACTCAATGTGATCTTGGATCACTAAAAAGAAAATGTAGATTCTTGAGCTTGTTGCCAATATGTGTCCTTAGCATTTTCAGGGGTCCACATCTCTAGTCCATGCCATGCCAACCACTGAACTTTCTGAAATGATCATCTTGAAATAGCATTAGTTCAATGAGCTATATGTTGTTAAGAATTACCAAAACCACCTAGGGATTAGTTGCACTCTCAGGAAGATCCGGAGAGGGTGCCCACTCATGGTCGCCGTCGATGAGGTCTTACTTGGAAGATGTGGATCCCAAGCCAACGTCGCAGAACGTATCCTTCCGAAATTACAAAAGGGGCTTGATGGAGATGTAGGATGGTAAATTCTTGACAGCGAGCCAAAGGAGATCAGCAGCGGGGCCATGGAAGAGTTCGACGGCGGTTGAACCTAAGGGATTGGGGGTGGGCCACTTAACCTGTGACATAGCCCGCGTCAGGACGTCACTGTCGACGACCTCAATGTTGTAGCCAGCATCCGCGACATACCCGCATACTCTAGCCCGCTGATTGAGTGCCTACGGCCAGTAATGGTCGTCAGCTTCCTCGGCGGCCACCTCGGCAACGTTGTGCAAAGAGACCGCGATACACCTCTTTTGGGCCAGTCACTCCTCGAGCTCCACGAGAAGCGTAGCCGGGCTTGGCCTGCGATGTTCTGGTGTGGGGGATAGGGATCAGTTGGAAAGGGGAAGTTTGGCAGTCGTCATCTAAGAAACTCAGGGCAACCTGGGTATGGTGATCGACGGGTAATTAAGCAGCACTAGCAAACCGGCTGATGTTGACAATGAGGCCTTATGGCGGCTGCGGCGACCTTGCTAGGGTTTTGAGCGAGGGAGGTGTGTGTGTGTGTGTGTGTGTGTGTGTTTGTGTGCGTGCATGCGCCCAAGGAGGTTTTGGTGTGTGTGTGGGGGGGTGTGTGTTTGAGGAAATGACGCGGCTACTGAAAATTTTAGTACGCGAGATTCAAACGCGGGAGTGAAATGGCAGGGCTATTGAAAATTTGGATGATGGTGCATCGCACATGGTCCGGAAATAACAACCGTGTGTTATGAAATATAAAAACCCTCGAGGCGGGCAGATATTTTCGAGGGATGCAGGCCAGAGAGGGAACAAGAAACATCACACACGGTCGAAACATAATAATAGTGTGTTATCAAACAGAAAGACCTGCAGGTGGGTAGATATATTTGAGAGGCGAAGCCTCGTGGAGTCCAATGTACTATGCGGATGTGCGTGACTGGGGCACCGACATGGCACACGGTAAGTGTGAGTGAACCGTGTCTGTTGCATCATCTGACTTGTCTAATGTTCATAAATTTGGCGAAAATGACGCGGGAAAGGGCCAGAACACGGACACACTTGCATGTGGACCAAATATATATATGAAAAGGGTGGTTTTATGTTCAAATACCAAATGCAACTTCAATGTGGCACCTATCTCTCAAAGAACACAATATTGCTTGCCCCCCTTGTGCCGATAGGAGGGGAATCCTAAGCTATGAATGCATGCCCCTCATGGAGGTTCACCTACCAAAGTGCGAAACAGCAGTCCCCCTGTCGGTTCTATATCAGACATATCTCGTAGTAGGGGTCCTAAGCTAGGCGTCTTGGCGCGATGGTAACATGGACACAGGGTTTTACCCAGGTTCAGGCTCTCTCGAAGAGATAATACCCTACATCCTGCTTTTGATTGTATTCATATGGGGGGATAGTACAAAGCACATGTATCTACCACGAGATTGTTCTAATGAATATAAGTTGATCTATTGACTAGCTTGGCCTTGGTTTGTATAACACACCAGAGGCCTAGGTTTTTAGGAGAGTCCTTGGCTTGAGCACCAAGTCTTGTGGAGTCTTCCTTGTATGCGGCATGGGCTGCCTAAAGTGGCCCATTAGTGAATTGCCATGGGGGTCCTCGACCCGATCCAGCTTGCCAAGAGACGACGTGGTGAGTACCCCCTAGTCTAGGACACTGTCAGTAGCCCCCTAAACCGGTCTTCAAGTTGGGGACGCTCCTCGATTCTTCCGAACTGTTCTTCATCTTCGGTCGTCGGTCTTGAAAACTGGTTCAACAAATCTTCTCATCTTCGATCTTGAGGATCGCTGAAGTGACTCCGAAGAGTTTACTCGTCGGGTATTCAAAGAGCCCCTTTAAGTTCTCAGCCTTTATCGATGCCTTGTTATATTTCACGCTACACCTCAGGTTTGAAGTTGTTCCTGTGCGGTTGTATCCTCTTGTATCCGAGCTCCAACGCTAGACTGCATTCGAGGTATCTTTTGCAGCCGAGCACCAACGCCGGACTGTATCTGAGCTCCAATGCCAGACTATATCCGAGGTGTCATAGATCACCTTGGCTTGAAAAAGTTTGAAGGAGGTTATCCGAGCTTAACGCTGAAAAGTTCTCTATGGAGCCAGCTGCTTGTAGCCAAACTTTATGTCGGACTGCTTCTGAGGTGACGCACCACCTCGGGCTCGGGCTGATTGTTTGCGGATTTTATTTCTGATTGATGCAATTTATTTACTGACGAGATATATAGCCAATAGCCCTCAAGGTGTGTGTCGGCCTAAAATCCGAGATGCACATTAGAGGAGATAGTGATCGGCGGACGGGCCCTTGAGAGAGGGTTTTGAGAAGTCGCCATAATATATTAGCTTGATGCCTGATAAGTCCCAGTTGGTACCTATTGTTGTCCGAAGACGTGTTTGCCCATAGTTCGGACAAGCTGAACACTGAGCATTTTGATTTTTCTGCATTGAATAGGCAATGCAGTAGCCCCCGAGACACTGGTCGGGTGGCAACACCAGATCAGGGGATCGATGTGCTCCTTTAATATTAGTAACTGATAAGCCCGAAGCCCAGTAGCCCCCGAGCCTTAATGCGGGCATGGGTGGCCGAATTAAGGATTGATATCCAGAATAAAATCACAAAATATGTGTAATGATTCTATGTATCCAAGTACTTTACGTCATAAATGCTCAGATCCGCATTGTACAAAACTTTGTTGACCGACCATCAGCTTCAACCTCCTCGGCCAGTAGCCGGGGAGTGTTTTTCCTACTTTATAAAGCCTTTATAAGGGCAAAGATTTACGACAAACAAGGCAATTCGGCCATATGGTTTTATAAACAAAGGTACGCGGAGAGATATGTTATATTACTATTAACGTAAGAAAGATCTTCCAATGAAAATAGTCCCGCTATCGGTTCTTTTCTTTGGGTTGTCATGCTGACCATGATCATGAAACCTCACCTCCAGTCAATGTGGGAGAAAAATAGTGAGGATTTAGTGTGGGGAAAGTTCCCAAACTCTATGGTATTAATGAACCAAAATTTTCACTTCTGTCGTTGCCGACTAATTATATTCTTTAAGATGGATAGCTTTCAGCTTCACCCAGTCCGAGGTACTAACTCGAATGACCTAGTAGTAACAATCACAGAGGTGCTCCCTTTACCACCTAGCCGAACGATCGGGAACATAGGGGTAAGCACAGGAGCCAGGCAACGCCGCTTGGCCAAAATCTTAAGTCAAACTGATGCATATTTATGGCTTTATAATGATAATTACAGAAGATAGCGCTTGTATAATGAATACAAACGCTCATGACATATGTTTATTTTGACTCCGTTGCGCCCGTTTATCATTTAAAAGTGGCCCATCGTCGGCTTCTACCCCTTTGTAGATGCCATGCAAGGTGTTTCCGTAGTAACAAGACAACCCTTAGCCGACGTCTTGGTGCCCGCAGGCGGTTGTGTTAGCGGAAACAAGGTAATCAGATAAGCGGGCTTTATAACTTTCACTTAGTCATAGGAGCTTAAAGTTAGGAGGCCAATTACTAGCCCCCGGTTAGTGTTCGACGTCAGCCGAGGTCAAGCCATTAACACTTCGGACAATGTTTTTTGACCGTGAACTGAGGGGAAAAACCCCCACAGCATTTCAAAACTTTATTAAAGGCAGACAACAGTTACAACAACACGATTACAAGAGGTAACCGAAAAGAAGAAAAGAAACAAAGAATTATTCGGCCAATGTTATGAACAGCCCGTCGTTTGACACGGGGTGACATCCATCGATCTTATAGTTTAACACAATTATTGGATCGATGACCAGTTTACGCTTATTGTGACAGTCAGTTTTGGCTTTCTCCACTAAGGCGCTTAACCATGCGAGCTGGAAGCACAATCATAGTGGTTCTCCCTTTGCACACTTAGCCGAACAAAGCGGAACATAGGAGGTAAGCACAGGAGCCGGGCAACCCAGCTACTGACCGAAGACCCAATTCGAAACCGATGCATATATAGCAATATCCAAGAATGTTTTTGCCGAGGACTCCATGAATTACCTTAGCTTTTGATGGGTTCGGCTCTAGTTGCAGCCCCGTGTTGATATTGACGAATCTCTAAAGGTGTCCGGCTTTGCACTGCGAGACTTGTATTGGAAATACACAAATAGGTTAAAAGTGCCATAGGCTTGGAAAACCAAAAACTTATGTAAAAGCTTGACGTCCGAACTAAATCAACTTTTTGGTGCCAATCCGAACATTGGTCTTAAAATTAGTTTGTTCTTACGTCGTGCTTTAACATGATACCATCCGATCTCCAGACTTCAAGCGGGCCAGCCTTCGGCTTCAACCTCCTATCCCAAAGGCGGAGTGTTTCTCACGCCAGTATAGCAAACTAAACTTGAGCGGCTTTAGAGAGAAAACCAGGCGACCCGGCTATTGACCATACAATGTCGGAAAAAAGGTGTAATAGAAAAAACAACGACTAAGAAGAAAACACTTATTATAAAATGGCTCGTGTAAATTTAAGAGCCCCTAGTTAACTTGGGCAAAGGAAGTGTTTTTAAGAACTATATTTTTAACAAACAACTTTTTTTTAACAAAAATAATGTTTCGTCGAAGTGAACAAGGATTAAAATTTGAAAAAGTTGAGCATGAAAGCAACTTAGCTGGTTAGTGTGCTCGGTGTAGATGATGCGGGCCGAGCTTGCGGCAGGTCGAAGACGTAGTCCTCGGCCTGGCCGAGGTCCCAACCCCGAAGCCGGTTCCAGGTGTCCGAGCGAAGAGCTCGGCTTGACTAAGTGACATCACAACACTGCCGATATGTCAAGGCGAAGCCCCCAGTGCAGCCGAGATGTTGTAGCTGGTCGGCTGGTGACGCCGAAGTGACTGTGTGACACTTTCGAAGTAGATTACCTGACGCCAAGGTCAATGAAGACGTAGGAGCGGTGATAGTAGATCCAGTTGCATATACGACATCCATTAGACTGTGCACAAAAAAGAAAAAAAAATCACATACAGGCGTTGATGAAACGCTAGTCCAATGCTAGTTTGCAATGTTTGTTAATTAGACATTGAGAATCATGCTGCAAAAACTAGCACTTTTGGGTTAGTACCTCCATACACTCACACGGTAGAGAAAACCACTAGTGGACGGTAGTTACCATATGTGCCAAATTTAAAAAGGAAAGAGCATGAAGAAAAAAGGAAATAATTCCCTGGATGACCACTTCTGGCGCTGACGTGATGGAGCAGGTCGGCGCGGTATATGTGAGCTAGAAGAAGTGACGACGTGGCGATGCCGGCATAGGGCGGCTCTTCGAGCTGACGATGCAGTTTCGTCCATGCTAGCGGGCGACGACATGGACCCGCCGAGGTAACGGAGTGGCCTGATGAAGTTGATTACATCTGCATATAAAAGAGTGCAAGCCAGATTTGTTTTTAAAAGGGGTGCATAGTTAATTTATGCAAAGTGAATAACCCGGTAAATATGGCATGAGCGCCGATGTATGCTCGATGGCGTGACGGTGTTGTGGCATGGCGATGTCAACATTGGTCAGTCGGCCTAGGTCATGGCGAGAGGCCGGCCAGACCAACAACATGTATGAGCGTCGGTAGAATATCTCTGCAAAGAAAAATGCAGTACAAAACACCAAAAAATATTTTGGATTGTAAACGGATAGCTAGGAAAAATAAAACTGTGATTATCCTGCGTGGTTGCGGTGAACCGAAGAGCCTGCTCTTGTATGACAGCCGAACTGATTAAGCCAGATAGACCTCAGCGAGGAGTCTCGGAGATCATGCTGCACTTAGACTAATAATACCAATCAACAAATTTATCAACTTCCATGATGCTCCATGTGGAGTAAATTCTCTTTTACGGGGACAATGCTAGTAGCAGGACATCGGCCAACGGACTTGGCCTGGGACTTCGGCCGGTGGAGGAAAAAGTGGCGGCGGATCATCTCCAATTTGACCAACAATTGTACTTGTATTCGGCTGATGCTCTGATAGGAATTAATGGCCTGGCTAACAACAACCTTGATACTTAATAAAGAAAGAGAAAAAAAGAAAGGAGAGAATCTCCCTGATATGTGTTGCCCGATAGCAGCTGCTATCGGCTCCCGTGATCGCTCAGGACCTGCAGCCGTGGAGAGGCGCACGTGAATCAGATCCCTGCGCCGTGCTCGGATGTCCGGACACAGCTAGTGCCAATGTGCTGATTCGACGAAACCGCTTGAGCTACGAAAGATGGAACAGCGACAGTTTGACGGTTTGACGTCATTGCGAGAAAAACTTCTCTCGAATCTGATCTATAAAAATAATTACGCGAACTGACAGTACCAATTGACATGGCATTTTTAATTTGTGCAGAACAGATCTAGATTGAAAAGATAGAACCTAATTATGCCGCTGTTGAAGTAATTCTTTCCATCTCAATTGACGAGCTTGAGATTGATGTAGATAAAAGCAACCCATCGAACCACGACGATCACCTGGTAGGGTCTCAATGAAAGCACCAATGTCAGTTCTATATCCGGCGTATCTCGTAGTAGGGGTCCTAAGCTAGGTGTCTTGGTGCGATGGTAACGTGGACACACGGTTTTACCAAGGTTCGGGCTCTCTCAAAGAGATAATACTCTACATGCTACTTTTGATTGTATTCATTTTGGGGGATAGTATAGAGTACATGTATCTACCATGAGATTGTTCTAATGAATATAAGTTGATCTATTGACTAGCCTGGCCTTGATTTATATAACACACCAGAGGCCTAGGGTTTTTAGGAGAGTCCTTGGCTTGAGAGCCAAGTCTTGTGGAGTCTTCCTTGTATGTGGCATGGGCTGCCTAAAGTGGCCCATTAGTGAATCGCCATGGTGGTCCTCGGCCCGATCCACCTGGTTAGGAGACGACGTAGTGAGTACCCCCTAGTCCAGGACACCGTCACCCCTCCCCACACACACACTTTAAGTCAGCGGGCCGGAGAGAGCATCTCAACAATATGTATCATAAAACGGACCAAGAATAATCCACCTTGGTTGTAGGACCACTCTCTTGTTGTTGGTCAAAGTGATGGCCATCCATGTGACCCCAGAGATGGGCTAGATCAACAATGATCACGCATGTAGCTAGTCCCCGGAGACAACCACTGCCTGCGTGTGCCCCAAACATATGTATGGAGAGGTGTGTTTGAATACACAATAGAACATCTTTGATGTGGCACCGTGCTTTTGAACCAGAATTCCCCACGCGGAGCGAGGGTTAGTTGACGATGCATATGTGGGGACCCCGACTCATAAGTCGAGATCACCGAATGCACGTGTATAGTGATCCCAGAGATCAATGCTCACTAAAAACACAGAAGCTGAATAACAAGAGTCTTACATCCATACATACCGTCTTACACAAACTATGACCATTATGGTCAAGTCTTACATTGATAAAGCCTTAAGGGCTGATCATCAAATGAAACACAAGCAGCGGAAATCTTCGTCGATAAGTAGAACCCATGCCATCTGCCTTAACCCTAAAGGCATTCTGATTGGGAAACGTCCTAGTTTGCATGTTCGTCTCCAAAGAACTCTTCTTCAAACTCCGGTTCTTCCATGCCTGGCCAATTAAATAACCAGTGGCAAGCCAATGAGTACTTTGAATGTACTCGCAAGCAACCCATGTTTTGGTCCAAGATGTAACAATACATGATATAGGTAAAATTTTGCAGAAAGCTAGTTTAGAGTGCAATGACATGTTCAACAATTTGTAAGACATGCATCAGGAGAATTCAAGTAACCATGAGGACAGGTTACAGATATCAACATAAATAGAGTGGGCACCAACCCAACTCAATCATGTCAAGTCCTTTGACTTGACCCAAGTAGTTTTATCAACTCACACACACAGTTGTAAAACTCTGGACATAGTTTAAGAAGCACCGCCCAACTGTCCTTGACCGTGGACACGGCTATTCGAATAGTTTTACACTCTGCAGAGGTTGCACACTTTACCCACAAGATCCCGGGAACTTTCGTGTCATCCACGACCCGCGATACCTCAGTACCCGGGGTAAGAACCCGATCACTATGTTTCCCTAGACGACATTAACATAGAGTCCACTCGATAGGTAGTAACCCCCGTGCCCAACATTTCACATCTTAAAATTGTGGAGCATCGCTCCCATATTCATCACATACTGGCACGGGGTACCAACGGTGTGTCCAGTGCCCCATAAAAATGTTCTTGGCCGCCCTACCTGACACGACCCCGTCCCGAGAGAGAGCACCAACTCTCCCTCGTCACTAGTAATGCAGGCTCCAAGCTAGTATCGACCTAGGTAATCAATAATGCCCTTTCACATACAAGGGTAGAGTGGTTGCGCATGTAAATTTGGGACAGTCGACAAATCTTAAATCTAATCCGTTTTCGAAAACAACACACACTTGCCTCGGTACACCACTTCGTCATCAAGTGGTTACCCATCTCATCATCTCCCTCAGGCATAAGTGGCACCCGACGGGGTTTTCGAAAAAGTCTTTTGAAAATACTTTGTCTCCTTCATCATGCATATACCCGTCCCTTTTTGCGTAGCATCTACTTTAGCATCCTATCTACTCCCACCGGCATAACCCTCATAAGAAGGTAGGGTCATGCACAATGCAAGTATCAACGAGGAAGTACGGTGGCAAACCATCAAAGTGGTTACCACCTCATCATGATTCCGTTGCAACAACAATATGGTTCTATATGGCATGCATAAAAAGGGTTTCATAGACATGGTCAAACGGCTGCTTGCCTGGCTCAATAAAGTCTTCTGGGTCTTCAAAGTCTTCCAGTACAACTCCTTCAGCAACGCAATCTATCGTCGCAAAATAATAATGAGAAAAATAAGGCACTAATAAAATAGAAAAACCAAAGTGCTCAGAAAAATGTCAACTCATTTTTGTTAAATGGTAGGGTGAAAACTAAGAAGGGGAAAATTCCTAGTTTTGGATTTGGAGTAGCAGAATAGGATAAATGGATTTACAAAGGTATATTTAAATGCTTAAAATCACATTTAAATATTTACAGTGAAGAAAAGGTTGTTGGATTTGAATGAAAGTTGCACCATTAAATAGGTTGCAATACTTTAGGAATTTAGGAGTTGGAATTAATTTATTTGGACAAAAATTTCATCCTGTGGAATTTTTGGAAAGGTGACAGAAAAAGAAAAAGGAAAAAGGCTCTGTGCCTGCTGGGCCAGAATAGCCGCAGCACAGCAGGCCCAACCAGAGAGGCGGCCTAGCGCACTGGTGCACGTGCGCGCGCCAGGTTTAAACCTGACGGGCAGGGCCCAGGCGTCAGCGAGAAAGAGAGGAGCGATGGAGGGGAGAGGCTGACAGGCGGGGCCCGCCTGTCATCCCTAACCCTGAGTCCAGACGGCCGGCGAGCTCACCGATGGTGATGTAGGGCACGGTGAGGTAGGGAGAGGGCACAGTTGGGCTCAGCGTCGTGTCGCCGTTCGGGTGGAGGTGGTTGCGGTCGCCGGGGTAGCCTGGTTCGCCGGCGACGAGGAGGCATGGTGGAGGAGCGTCGGGTGGTGGTCATTCCGGTCGACTCCGGCTGCAAATGAGGCGGGAGAGAGAGGGGAAATGATCAGTGGGAGGTGGCGGTTTCAGATCGGGGCAGAGGAGGAGCGGGGGAGGCCTGTACCTTGCGAACTCCGGCGAGCCGAAGCGGCGGAGCTCGAGCTCGATCTCGAGCTCGGGCGGCTCTGTAGAGGAACTGGGCGCAGGGGGATGTTTTTGGGAGTGGGATAGCGAGTGGTGAGGAGAGGAGGGCTCGGGGAGGCCCTTAAATAGGCGAACAATTGGGCGCCGTGGACCCGTGCACCGGCGAGCTCCTGCTCGTTGCCACAGGGCTCGGGAGGAGCTGGCGCCATGTCTGGGGTGTTTCTGGGCGTGGACTATGCCGAGTGGAGCTAAAGGAGAGAGCGGGGAGGGGTCAGAGACGCCGCGCGTGTGAGGCTGCCCATTGGATTCTCGGGCGGCCAGCGCGGGTGCGAGCAGGGGCGAGAGAGGGGGACAGAGGAGGGGGACATAGGCGTGGCGTGTCACAGACATCGAGGCGCATCGTCGGGCGCGCTGGGGAGGCCCGAGGTGGCCGGAGGCGGTTGGAAGGGGGCAGCTACAGTGCGGGAGCGCACTGTAGCACGCTCCAGATCGCCCAAATGGTCGGCATGGCCATTTTCTATGCATGTGGTCACGACCAAAGGTGTCTGGTAGCTCTAGGAGGGAGTAAAGAAGTAGGAGATGGCCTTGGATGCCCTGGGTGGCCAGTAGGAGAAGAGAGAGGTAGAAGAAGGGGGATAAATGGGCTGTCCAGAGAGAGAAAGTGGGTTTTCCCCATCCAATAATTGAGCTGTGGGTTTGCCATTGTTACTGGGGGTGAAAGGGGACTAGGAGGGGTTGTGGTAAAAAGTGGAGCTCATGGAGATTAGTGGAAGAGCCCCGAACATGGTTTTTAGTTAACATGCAGAAGGTGTTTGATATGGTTTTGGGGTACTTGAACTAATTTAATTCTTGTGGCACTTGGCAGGGATGTTTGTCATGACAAAATGACAGGGAAAAAGGAAGATGAGCTCATTTGGAAGAGTTTGCTAATGAAACTTTGGCAAACCCTAGAAATTAGCAAAAATGAACTTCTGTAGATCTAGTTGAGCAAATCACTTCTCCTTGATGCCCCACTTGGTGTAGTGGCCTCATTTGGTCATGTGAACATGCTCACAAAAGTCGGGGTCAAGGAGAGAAAGTTGGTAGTACAAACTTGTTCAAATTAGATTCTGGTCAGAGTGGGTTTTGGGGCATTTTTGTGAACCAAAATGACTTTAATTGACATGGGGCTTTGCAAGGTGATCAAAATATGCATTTGCGACTTGTTAGATTTTCCTTGGATTTGTATGAAAATATTTCCTGTAGAAATATTTGAAATCCTTGAAATGGGCAGAAATGGTTTTGGGAGGTTTTGTCCAATATTTTGAACATGACCATGTGTTGAAACTCTTATATATGGGAAATATATTCCCACTGAGTTTCCCTGATTTTTGTCAAATATTTTTAAAACAATAAAATAATTTTTCCCTATTAAAGACCATTTCTGGCCTTAAGAAAAAGCTTTTAAATAAAATAGGAAAATAACTTTTAAAAATATATTTTTGTGGTTTATGGGAGTCCTACATCTAATAGGATTCAAATATAACTTTTGAATGATTTTTCATACCCCAAGTCAAGTACTTGTAGTGCAAACCTCAACTCAGGGGTTTTTGAAAAACTAAATTTTGAAAAATACTATTTGGCCAAATTATTTTTGTAAGAAAACACTATGTTGCTCTATACACATGGCATGATCATTAGGCAGAAGCTTGGGGCAAAGAGATGAAGCATAGAAGGTGGAGTTGTGTTGACTTTAAAGAGCACTTGAAAAACACAAAGAGAAACCAACTCAAAATAAAAAGTCAAATAATGCAAAAGTTTTTGTCAAACCATATTTTATCATGATTTATCATCTTAAGTGTTGTGCCATGAAAATCAGGGTGTGACAGACCTACCCCCCTTACAAGAATCTCGTCCCCGAGATTCCCAAACTAGGCGTGGAAATGAATATGAAAACTGGATCCGGGGTAGTCTTCAAGTCTTCATGTTGCTTCTGCATCTGTGTAGTGCTCCATTGAACCTTGAAGTTCTTGATGGTGTGGCTCCGTGTATGATGTTCGGCTTGATCTAGGTTGCTAATGGGTGGCTTGCGGTAGGTTATATTAGGTTGGGGGTTGATGGCTCGGTGATCGATGCCCTCATAGAGACCGGGCTAGTTAGGAAGTCAGAAATATTTTTGGAGTGGTGTTGTGTGTAAAAAAAATGTTGTGCATAGTGGGTGACTTAGGTGGCAACTCTAGCTAGTAACTGTCTTCTCTTCGTCTTGTAGTGTTCTCAGAGGGGGGTTGTTAAATCTTGGAGTGATCTCGAAGAGGGCCGATGAATCTTGGTGTGGGTTTCCTGGTCATGAAAATGCTTGGTTCCCTTGAGAGGAGTGGTTTGTAGATATGCACGGTCTTTGACAAGGAAGTTCACTTCTTGATGATGATGGTTGGTATAGTTCTTCCTCCTTGACATGGCGATCTTCAGATGTTCCCTAACCAGCTGAACGGTTCTTCTTCTGTCTTCGGGTAGGCAAGTATGTCATCAAAGAAAGATGACAACTAACTTGTCCAAGTACTCCATGAAGCCTGGGGGTATGCAAAGTGGGCTGAGGTATTGGTGGTGGTCACGGTTGAGTATTGGCTACGGTCTTCTCGATCTAGAGTCAAAGCCTGTGGTCATGATCTGACCACGTTATGGCTTGGTAGGGCTTTAGGGTTTCAAGGACTCTAGGGTGCGAGTGAACGTTTATCATCTTATCCTTGAGCACAGATTCTGAGACGCCAACTATCCTATCTAGTCTTCCAAAGAAAACACATCACATTACCGAAATAATCGTCCCATATAGGTCAACTCCAATCATCACACATGCTAGACATATCCTCATGACTCCGAGGAGGAGGTCAAAATTATACATGTCTACGATCCCCAAAAATCATATGTATGGCTATCCCTATGTAAAAATCCATGGGTAGAGCATACAAGCTACTAAGCTTCAATTAAACATGACAATCCAAGTGCTCAGCCCATTCTTCCAAGGTCCAAGGTAGTGCATCTCTATCCTAAGGAAACACTTCGTATGCCACTCCAAAATCTTGTTTCCTTCCTATGAATCAACTCCAACAACCCATTAACTACACCAATCATTACATGATCCAGTAGTTCTTCAAATCCAATCTCTATGGTGTTCCACACAATCTTCTAATATCCTATAATCCACAAATACTGGGAAGGCTACCTTACTATAGTCAGTCCACCAATTTCCATTATCATGGTCAAGTAAACTCCAAGGTCAAGCTTATATAGAACCCTAAATAAACTCCGACAATTAGTCCAATCTCCTAGTTTATCGTCCACCGAGAAACATGATATCATGATCGAGATCATCAGTCTAAATCCAATTTACTCCGAACCATGTAGACATACTCAACATCTATATTCAACTAGAATCACCTACTTAAATCCAAATCTCTTGTCCAACGAGAATTCCTACATGTTCCCCCAAGTCATTTACGTAATATCAACTGTCTCCTATCAATATCCCATGGCTAAGTTAAATCCAAATACTTACAAGTATCCTACTAAATCCAATTTACTCAGGGGTAATGAAAGCTATGCTAATCTATACTTATGATCCCACCAAGTTCATCTACCAACATCAAGGCCTCATAATCCACCAAATAGTCTCATATAATTCCTCAAGTCATTGATATAAACTCATCAAGTCATTTGTCCTCTATTCCTATATCCTCAGATTGGTCTTCCCTATGGCATCGTTAGTTTTGGTTCTATCTTAGGATGATAATGTGCTCGTTCACTATGTCCACTAGTTCTCTAGTGAACCCAGTGATAAGCAAGGTTACAGAGGCTTAACAGGTCCTCTTGCAATTCTGTGGGTTAAGCACATGGTTAAGGATTCGAGCTGGGGTATCTTACGAAGTCTCGAAGGGTCTAGGAATGGGTTTCTAATCTTGAGGGTCAAACATAACTCTATAGGGTAGCACTCGGTCGTGGAGGTTGTAGCAAAAAGTCTTCATTGCTAGTTGGCTGCCGAGGTGGAATTCTTGGTGCATCTTGTCTTGCTAGCCTTCAATTGATGAGAGAGATGAGAGGGAGAAGTAGCATAGAGGAGGGGGATGCCTAAAGGGGGTTCTATAGTGCAAGTGCAAACAAACAAGTGCCGAAAGGGCTAAACAAAAGAAACAAGGTAAGGAAGGTGATATAGTCGCGTACTTGTTGCCTAGGGCAAAAGTGCGACCTATATCAAAACACAAACAAATAAAAACAAGCAACACACAGTCATGGTTCTATTCGAACCATCATATGGACTCGACTGCGCATAGGGGGTACACGACTTATCCTACCCTAGGGGTTCTCAGACTCAGTAGTCGTGCCTTGTGCCTCGTGCAGTCTTCCGGGTTTTCCCCAAGTGTTGCTATGTCTCTTGTAGTTGTTCGATGAAACGATCCCGGTTGAGCTTGAAGAGTCTTCAACAACTTCTCGCCTATTGGAGTGATGGGGTGAAGGTGGCTCCTTGTGGCTGGCATTGACTTGGTCTCCTCTTGTCTTCTTAATCATGACGATCCCTTTTGCCTTCTAAGGCGTCGAGTGTACCAGGTAGGCAATCCTTTATGTAATGACACTAACAAGGCATAGTAGAGGTCCAATGTGCCGGATACACTGTTGCCAGTATCGTCACCGAGAGCGGGGGATGAAGAGAACCGTTTTCCTGCTCACTATAGTGAGGCGGACCAAATGGCTAGGTTCTCATCCACCGGTGGTTGCCGATGCAACAATGATAAGGGCAGGGTTGCTCTACTAGCGATGCATATCGTGATCTTGCTTATCCTATGCCCTGGTCATCATAGGCCAAGGTTTCATAATCCTGGGGCAATTTCAAAGGTGTCACCATCCTCTGGGTCTTCATGTCCTCATTCCTCGAGGGCGTACCTTCTCTTGGCATCGTCTTGCTGTGGTGTTGCCAATCTTGTGTGCAGAAGAGGTGGGTGAGTGTCTAGCAAGGCGTCTTCCTTCTAGATTATCCACGAGGATTACAAGGAATCCCGTGGTCAGGGGCATAAGGATTCTAGCGACCATTAAATTTGAAGGGGAGGAGGAAAGTATATCTTAGTTTTCAAAAAACTCAAAAAGGGGGAAGAGAAGTATAGATAGTTTTGAAAATTAGTAATAGTTTTGAAAATAGTTTTACCCTAACTAACGACCATGCTAACTAAGGCTTCCTACAGTCAGGATGGCTCTGATACCAGCTCTGTGGGGACCCCGACTCATAAGTCGAGATCACCGAATGCACGTGTACAGTGATCCCAGAGATCAATGCTCACTGAACACACTGAAGCTGAATAACAAGAGTCCTACATCCATACATACCGTCTTACACAAATTATGACCATTATGGTCAAGTCTTACATTGATAAAGCCTTAAGGGCTGATCATCAAATGAAACACAAGCAGCGGAAATCTTCGTCGATAAGTAGAACCCATGCCATCTGCCTTAACCCTACAGGCATTCTGACTGGGAACCGTCCTAGTTCGCATGTTCGTCTCCAAAGAACTCTTCTTCGAACTCCGGTTCTTCCATGCCTGGCCAATTAAATAACCAGTGGCAAGCCAATGAGTACTTTGAATGTACTCGCAAGCAACCCATGTTTTGGTCCAAGATGTAACAATACATGATATAGGTAAATTTTTGCAGAAAGCTAGTTTAGAGTGCAATGACATGTTCAACAATTTGTAAGACATGCATCAGGAGAATTCAAGTAACCATGAGGACAGGTTACAGATATCAACATAAATAGAGTGGGCACCAACCCAACTCAATCATGTCAAGTCCTTTGACTTGACCCAAGTAGTTTTATCAACTCACACACACGGTTGTAAAACTCTGGACATAGTTTAAGAAGCACCGCCCAACTGTCCTTGACCGTGGACACGGCTATTCGAATAGTTTTACACTCTGCAGAGGTTGCACACTTTACCCACAAGATCCCGGGAACTTCCGTGTCATCCACGACCCGCGATACCTCAGTACCCGTGGTAAGCACCCGATCACTATCTTTCCCTAGACGACACTAACATAGAGTCCACTCGATTTGTAGTAACCCCCGTGCCCAACATTTCACATCTTAAAATTGTGGAGCATCGCTCCCATATTCATCACATACTGGCACGGGGTACCAACGGTGTGTCCAGTGCCCCATAAAAATGTTCTTGGCCGCCCTACCTGGCACGACCCCATCCCGAGAGAGAGCACCAACTCTCCCTCGTCACTAGTAATGCGGGCTCCAAGCTAGTATCGACCTAGGTAATCAATAATGCCCTTTCACATACAAGGGTAGACTGGTTGCGCATGTAAGTTTGGGACAGTCGACAAATCTTAAATCTAATCCATTTTCGAAAACAACACACACTTGCCTCGGTACACCACTTTGTCATCAAGTGGTTACCCGTCTCATCATCTCCCTCGGGCATAAGTGGCACCCGACGGGGTTTTCGAAAAAGTCTTTTGAAAATACTTTGTCTCCTTCATCATGCATATACCCGTCCCTTTTTGCGTAGCATCTACTTTAGCATCCTATCTACTCCCACTGGCATAACCCTCATAAGAAGGTAGGGTCATGCACATTGCAAGTATCAACTAGGAATTACGGTGGCAAACCATCAAAGTGGTTACCACCTGATCATGATTCCGTTGCAACAACAATATGGTGCTATATGGCATGCATAAAAAGGGTTTCATAGACATGGTCAAAGGGCTACTTGCCTGGCTCAACAAAGTCTTCTGGGTCTTCAAAGTCTTCTGGTCCAACTCCTTCTTCAGCAACGCAATCTATCGTCGCAAAATAATAACGAGAAAAATAAGGCACTAATAAAACAGAAAACCAAAGTGCTCAGAAAAATGTCAACTCATTTTTGTTAAATGGTAGGGTGAAAACTAAGAAGGGGAAAATTCCTAGTTTTGGATTTGGAGTAGCAGAATAGGATAAATGGATTTACAAAGGTATATTTAAATGCTTAAAATCACATTTAAATATTTACAGTGAAGAAAAGGTTGTTGGATTTGAATGAAAGTTGCACCATTAAATAGGTTGCAATACTTTAGGAATTTAGGAGTTGGAATTAATTTATTTGGACAAATATTTCATCCTGTGGAATTTTTGGAAAGGTGACAGAAAAAGAAAAAGGAAAAAGGCTCTGTGCCTGCTGGGCCAGAATAGCCGCAGCGCAGCAGGCCCAGCCAGAGAGGCGGCCCAGCGCACTGGTGCACGCGCACGCGCCAGGTTTAAACCTGATGGGCGGGGCCCAGGCATCAGCGAGAGAGAGAGGAGCGATGGAGGGGAGAGGCTGACAGGCGGGGCCCGCTTGTCATCCCTAACCCTAAGTCCAGACGGCCGCCGAGCTCACCGATGGTGATGCAGGGCACGGTGAGGTAGGGAGAGGGCACGGCTGGGCTCAGCGTCGTGTCGCCGTTCGGGTGGAGGTGGTTGCGGTCGCCGGGGTAGCCTGGTTCGCCGGCGACGAGGAGGCATGGTGGAGGAGCGTCGGGTGGTGGTCGTTCCGGTCGACTCCGGCTGCAAATGAGGCGGGGGAGAGAGGGGAAATGATCAGTGGGAGGAGGCGGTTTCAGATCAGGGCAGAGGAGGAGCGGGGGAGGCCTGTAGCTTGCGAACTCTGGCGAGCCGAAGCGGCAGAGCTCGAGCTCGATCTCGAGCTCGGGCGGCTCTGGAGAGGAACTGGGCGCAGGGGGATGTTTTGGGGAGTGGGATAGCGAGTGCTGAGGAGAGGAGGGCTCGGGGAGGCCCTTAAATAGGCGAACGACAGGGTGCCGTGGACCCGTGCACCGGCGAGCTCCTGCTCGTTGCCACAGGGCTCGGGAGGAGCTGGCGCCGTGTCTGGGGTGTTTCTGGGCGTGGACTACGCCGAGTGGAGCTAAGGGAGAGAGGGGGGAGGGGTCAGAGACGCCGCGCATGTGAGGCTGCCCATTGGAGCTCTCGGGCAGCCAGCGCGTGTGCGAGCAGGGGCGAGAGAGGGGGAGAGAGGAGGGGGACAGAGGCGTGGCGTGTCACAGACGTCGAGGCGCATCGTCGGGCGCGCTGGGGAGGCCCGAGGTGGCCGGAGGCGGTTGGAAGGGGGCGGCTACAGTGCGGGAGCGAACTGTAGCGCGCTCCAGAGCGCCCAAATGGCCGGCATGGCCATTTTCTATGCATGTGGTTACGGCCAAAGGTGTCTGGTAGCTCTAGGAGGGAGTAAAGAAGTAGGAGATGGCCTTGGATGCCCTGGGTGGCCAGTAGGAGAAGAGAGAGGTAGAAGAAGGGGGAGAAATGGGCTGTCTAGATAGAGAAAGTGGGGTTTTACCCATCCAATAATTGAGCTGTTGGTTTGCCATATTTACTGGGGGTGAAAGGGGACTAGGAGGGGTTGTGGTAAAAAGTGGAGCTCATGCAGATTAGTGGAAGAGCCCCAAACATGGTTTTTAGTTAACATGCAGAAGATGTTTGATATGGTTTTGGGGTACTTGAACTAATTTAATTCTTGTGGCACTTGGCAGGGATGTTTTTCATGACAAAATGACAGGGAAAAAGTAAGATGAGCTCATTTGGAAGAGTTTGCTAATGAAACTTTGGCAAACCCTAGAAATTCGCAGAAATGAACTTGTGTAGATCTAGTTGAGCAAATCACTTCTCCTTGATGCCCCACTTGGTGTAGTGGCCTCATTTGGTCATGTGAACATGCTCACAAAAGTTGGGGTCAAGGAGAGAAAGTTGGTAGTACAAACTTGTTCAAATTTGATTCTGGTCAGAGAGGGTTTTGGGGCATTTTGGTGAACCAAAATGACTTTAATTGACATGAGGATTTGCAAGGTGATCAAAATATGCATTTGTGACTTGCTGGATTTTCCTTGGATTTGTATGAAAATATTTCCTGTAGAAATATTTCAAATCCTTGAAATGGGCAGAAATGGTTTTGGGAGGTTTTGTCCAATATTTTGAACATGACCATGTGTTGAAACTATTATATATGGGAAATATATGCCCACTGAGTTTCCCTGATTTTTGTCAAATATTTTTAAAACAATAAAATAATTTTTCCCTATTAAAGACCATTTCTGGCCTTAAGAAAAAGCTTTTAAATAAAATAGGAAAATAACTTTTAAAAATATATTTTTGTGGTTTATGGGAGTCCTACATCTAATAGGATTCAAATATACCTTTTGAATGATTTTTCATACCCCAATTCAAGTACTTGTAGTGCAAACCTCAACTCAGGGGTTTTTGAAAAACTAAATTTTGAAAATACTATTTGGTCAAATTATTTTTGTAAGAAAACACTATGTTGCTCTATACACATGGCATGATCATTAGGCAGAAGCTTGGGGCAAGGAGATGAAGTATAGAAGGTGGAGTTGTGTTGACTTTAAAGAGCACTTGAAAAACACAAAGAGAAAACCAACTCAAAATAAAAAGTCAAATAATGCAAAAGTTTTTGTCAAATCATATTTTATCATGATTTATCATCTTAAGTGTTGTGCCATGAAAATCAGGGTGTGACAACATATGTATGTCACACCACACTTCAAGCCAATGACGGGGATTCATGCGTGCATGCGTGCATAGTATGCGCTCGAACTTAATTAGGTCTTAATCTCACCATGACCTATACTATGATAACACGAACAAAAAGAAGAATCCTCCATGGTAACCTATCTTGTTGTTAGTCAAGGTAATCATGGATGTCCACGCGGGCCCATGAATATATAGGTTTGTCGTTGATAGCCACGCGAGGGAGTGTACCATTCGAAGACAACCACTACATTCACTACAAAAAGAATACACTTTCGTGATGATACGTGTTTGTCACAGTAGGTCGCGTTTTTTGTCATGCATGTACATCCATGACGATTTTATGACAGAATCAAGATAGTCATACCTGTGCTGTCATAGAAGTGTTCCATGACATTACCAAAATTATCATCACGGAAGTGTCCACTTCCATGACGATAAATCGCGCATCACAGAAGTGCTTTCGTCAAGGGTGACCGACATGTGGCATCCACCGTAACGGAACACCGTCAAGCTATCGGGTCCGGTTTTGGATCCGATAACCCGCTAACAGCCCCGACCAATGGGGATTTTCCACGTGTAAAATCAACATTGGCTGGAGGAAACACGTGCCGGCTCTCCGTTGGGACAAATGTCATCCACTCATTGGACCGATGGCGCCTATGATACGTCGACACGTGGCACAGACCAACAGAGGCCCATTCCTATGAAAAGGCCGGCCCGTTTGACTTGGTCAAAAGGTGGCGGGCCGGCCCACGGAAAGCCTGTTAACGGCCTGTTCGCATATAGCCCATTTACAACCCGCTAACCCAGGGCCTGTTATGACCAATCCGAATTAGGCCCAGTAGCATCATCTGGGCCATCCAATATGATTCCAGCCCATTTTAAGTTCCAGCCCATGTATGGCCCATGACGTCTTTCGGCCCATATGAGGCCCTTCGTAACTCTTGACCCATTAATGGCCCGTGGTGAAACTGGCCCGTAATGAACAATGCATCACTTTATACCCATTAATAACCCATTAATCCATTGGGCCGTTTGCAGCCCATGTTATCTTTCGGCCTTCTCAGGGCCCATTTATTCTTGGGCTCATTTCCAGCATTTGGTTACTTATGGCCCCTTACTGCCATTTTCTGCTTGTGGGCCAAATTCAACCCGTGGTTACAGTCGGCCCGTTTGTGGCCCGTTAATATGTTGGGCCATTTTCATAGCGTCATAAAATACGGCCTATTAACGACGGCCCGTTATGGTCGTCTCATGAATGGCGATTCCAACTCTAGCCCGTTTACGGCCATAATGCGGTCTGTTATTGGCCCATGTTTAGCCAATCGATCATACGACCCGTATAAGGCCCATTGATGATATGGCCCATAGAAGGCCCATTGTTTCTACGTCCCGTAGAAGGCCCATTGTTTCTATGGCCCGTAGAAGGCCCATTGTTTCTACGGCCCGTAGGAGGCCCAGTGTCACTACAGTAAATATGGAGCCCATGGTTATTGTGGCCTAGTTTTAAAAAATAGGTTATTGCGGCACTAGGAAACCGCGGAAAAAGAACTGCACTGACTACAAGCAAACAAATAAACAAGACAAGTAGGAAATAAATAAGCAGCAAACTTACACTAGGCTATCACGACTATTACACATATTACATCCACTGGGCATCAAAGTTCGCCACCAGTGCAAATAAACGTGCCGACAAAATAATATATAAAATTGAGAGCACTTCAGAAGGCACTAGGCCTGGCCAGGTCGGGCCCCCCAAACAGCCGAACAAGATGGTTAGACCTTAGTTGTGTCAACGACAGATGCATCACCCGTAGCTGTATGGCATGATGGTGCGCAAGGCAGTCCTCTACATCTTCATTACATCTTTGACTTCAAGTCGGAGCTAAGCTTAAGCAGGCCTTTCCGCTTTAAGTTGAGACTGAAGAAGTCGAACTGATTGAGGCAGCGACTGCACAGAGGTTGTCTCACACCTACTGGTGAGTAGCTTCAACTCACTGTCTTCATCAAGATAGGACCTTGGGGTCATCTCGATGTCCTCAAGATGGTTTGGCTCACTATCTTCCTTAAAGTTCTGCCTAGCATAAGAGATACGACTCTGAAAGAGAAACAAGGAGACACGTAACCGGTTTCACAATTATATAAGCAAATAAATGGATCTGTTTTGCATAAGGAACATGTTTTTAAACTACAATTTGAAGCTGGTAGTTGTTGCAAACATCCAATCAGATGTAAACAACAAAGTAAATAGCAGTGGAGGAAATGATGCCTATCCAAATCTATACTAGAACAAAGTTTGAAGGCTTGAGAAGGATGAACTTACATTACATGTTAACACGGGTTGGACAAAGCCCTTCTCCATGTTGATGGAAGGATAATTCAATAAATTCCCCAAAGACAATTCTTTATAAGCGTTGCCATTATTCTACATTTTGCAAAGAGTAAATATAGATCAAATGATATTGGAAGAAACAGAGGATAATGAAGCTCAGGTGCAAACTGATGTTACATAATCAAATAGCAATTAATTAAGTACATCATTACAAGGAAAAAGGGAGAAAGGTACTAACAAGAGTAATGCAGAGCCCATTATTGTTGTGAGATAGTATGATCCTTTGAGCAAGGAGATTGTAACGCCCCAGATTCGATGCGCCAGGTGTCTGCCAGTTATTCGCCGTCGTTGCCAAACCACTGTCTCGCCTCTCCCTCTTCTCTATTCCAAGACCACCATCTCTCCTCCCATCTCCCAAAGCTAGCACTGGACCACTCAGAAGGACATCTATGGAGAGGATGCAGTAGCGAATCAGGCAGATCACCGGCGGCGATTAGGCAAAGTTAGCCAGGTTGAAGGAGATCCTTACTTGGTTTGATAATGAGTGGGAGATTTTGAGGACGGTGAGGGCCATGTGGCAATGTATGCGAAAGACCAAGACAGCGGCGATGAGGGCTATGATGTACATGTACTCCTCGGCGGCAGTCACGCCGCAGTCCTCCGAGTTCATCGAGTATCTCCTCTGGGCGATGGAGCATGCAGATTTGCCCGAGGCGACAGGCAGGCGGAGGTGGTCGGCGTACAGGTCAAAGGTCGAGCACCCAGAGGATAAGGAATCGATCGAGTATGGTGTGCCGTTCGTGAGGGTGCAGAGCCACCCGGAGCCACAAGAGTATTCGTTCTCCCACCGCAAGAGGAGGCCGGATGGCGCGACATCGCTTCCCCTCGTTCTCCATGGTTCCCTCGACGCTCGCCTCGTTTCAATAGCGGCGGTAGGGTTTAAGGTAAGCTTCACACTAACCTAATCTTCCACCTGCTCATGCTTACAATCAGTGTGACAGCTACTAAAAATGATGCTTACAATCAGTCTCTGAGTACTATGCCAATCACCCTAAAAAAGCTCTGGACCTTTGGGTCAAAGTTGTGACACAGTGTACAAATAAAGAAAAATAGATTAGTGCTTCTTTCAGAAAAGAGTACTCCCTAGAAAACTGCCAATATAAGCTACTGGTATTTGGTTAGAGGATTTGCTGCCGATAAAGATCCGTCGACAGAGAGTGCCACACATCCCACTTGTGGTGGTGGATGCCAATGCGTGCATGGAGCATGGTTGGTGTCAGTAATTTTTACTTGGCACACCTCGCACTCTGCATATATGCCGGTTCCATACGTACATTTGTGCAGTTGCACCAAAATGCTGGTGAATAACCCTATTTGCACAGATAATGAAAAAGCGTGATTACATTATAGTGGCACTAGTTCATGAAACACACAAAATAAATAGAAGAAAATATTGCGATAGTATCATAGTATGCCATGCTGCGAGGGCGAGATGGGCCCTGCGACGTCTCATATGGTACGCCTCATACTGGAAATCGTCCCAAGTCTCCCAGATACACCTTCTACCAGTGATGAACGCCAGTGTACAACAATAGTACAAGGATGCGCCTTGAGACATTCAATCTCTATTTTCGTGCAGATCAACTAAAATTAAGCACCCCGGTTTGCAGAAACGCTTAAACATTAACAATGGGACTAGTTGATGAAACATACATTAACAAAGGGAAGCACTTTCTTTATCTACATTGGAAATGAAATGATAGAGAGGACACTTGCTCTATTTTAACTGTATTATTACTTCATTTAATCAGTGACACTAGGGTCGAGCAGGTGGCAAACAAGGTGTACCATGCGTCGCAAGGATGGAGGCCGGGGGTGCTTAGACTAGGATGTTGAAGCTGGCTCTTTCAGTCACCAACATGGATGATTCAATTCATGGGACCTTTTGGTGCAGTTCACCTAAAATGAAGCAATGTCATGTGAGCTAGCAGCTTCTTCTTCATTTTTTAAGAAAAGGGCTCCAGCCACGGTTACATTTCCATCAGAAAACAAAACCCACAGAGCTTCTTCTTCACTAGTTGCAATAAAATTGAGCAACATCAAGGTTGGTTGTGAAGCTCCTGGAATGTTCAACTGTAATTTGGATATCATTTGTGCAGTTCAACTAAGATTGAGCGTGAAATGTATATCTCTGTTTGCACAAAAAGGTGGAAAGGAGGGTGACTAACAAGTGATGAAACATGTTTCAAGTGAAAAGAAGCATGTTCCTTATCTGAATGGCAATCCTACAAAGACAGTAGCAATTTCTAAAGCAACAGCATTGCTAGATATTAGTGTGGGCATTAGGATTAACTATGACAACCGTTAAATACGACATTACTTTAATGGTGCCATTGCTTCATTTTACCAGCAACATTACATTAACAGCTGCTACAGAGTCGGTATTTGGGCATGGGAGAGTAGGCGGACCAGGACAGTTGCATTTCTAATCACCCCTGGTAAATTTATCTTAATGGGAAATTTAGTAGGACATGTAAAAAAGTGCCATTGATTCATATTACTAGAGGCATTACATTGAAATCAACATTGGTTTAATGTGTCCTTACTTTTAACAGTGCGACTCCTACATTTTACCAGTGGCATTACATAAGAGTGGCTCAGGGTAACAAACATTAGAACAAGATATCTGGGTTGGTCCCATTTTTCTTCGGTATAGCCACCTTATACTGTGTGAGGCTAGCAAATCTAGTGCTGGACTTACTCTGTTGACTTGTCCCCTAGTCCCCACTTTCTTTCCTTTTTCAACCAATAGATCGGGTTTATATTGAGTTTGTACTGCGTTTCCCTTTATTTCCCTATTACACCTAGAGACCAGTTGGATAGCCAGTCTCTGCTACTTTTTGCCCCCATTATTTCCTCTTTCAACCAAGTCCTAGATTCAGGTAACAAATCTTCCCACACCACACACCCTTTCTTCCTTGTTTGAACCAAGTAGTACTAGATTCGAGTGCATGAACTAGTTTTACCTCTTAACCATAAAAAATTAGGTGGTTTTTGAACTGCCGATCAATCCTATCTACGAGGGGCCCTGAGAAATAGTAAAAGATACAAATGCAGCGACGTCAGGAGCTCGGGAAGTAGAGCAAGACCGATTTTGAAGGAAGTTATACCTGTGGGTCGCCGGGATGTTGCTAGGTGGCAGCGAAAGGCCGGATCTGCCCACACTACGGCAGCGAGGAAGAAGGGGTCGGAGGCCCTCCATCGCCAACAGTGCTTGGGAGAGAACGACAAGGCGCGCTGACCGGGACGCGCCGGCAATGGGTAAGAGCCATCGCCGAGGACAACCGCGTGAATGTTGCACCTTCTCACCTTCCCCAACAGAGAGGATCCGGCTGGATCTGTGACCAGCGGTGAGCAGAGAGAGAGAGGGTGTGGCCACCGCTGTCATGTTTAGACCTGGAGAGGATGAGACAGTGTGAAGAGAGCAACACTAGCAAGCAAGCGCGGAGGCTCCTGCCTATATAGTGGAGTACTAGTTTTCTTTTGTCTACCGGAGCTGGCTTGACCTCGTCAATGACTGTCGAGAAGTCTTCATGCACGTGGCCTGGAGGCGCAGTTGTCGTCATTTTGATCTGAAGCACCTTATAACATATAACACGAAAAAATGCCACATGACAAGAAATCATAACCTCACTACCCAAAGGAGACAACATGAATCTCGACGGACAAACTAGACGAAGATCAAAGCTCAAATTAAAGATAAACTCGTAGAAAAGGGGTCCGTCGATAGATGTCCTAATTAACATAGCCAGCTTGACCTAGATGGCAGCCAAGTAGTCTTCGTGCATGTGCCCCCAATGACTAGCCCAACTCAGTTGTCGCTGTTTAACCCTCGCAGTGATCCGAAGCACATGACACCTAATTTTGTGAGATGACAAGAAACTTTTTTTTAGATTTCTCACCAGAACTACAGCCTTGTACAACACATCCTGCACGATATGTATATGATAGCCAATCCAGGCGTGTCTGCTGGAGTCTGGTCACATGCATGGACAAACTGATCTTCCGTGTCTTGCAGGGATCGTCCAGGCACCAACGTAGTACAACACTTCTCTGGTACTATCGTTCGTCTCTCTCTTCTATTAAATCACCCGACTTGCGGGGCCGGGGAGTGTGCCTATGGCCGGTTCTCAATTGCGGTCCCACATGTGTGTGCAAATGCGATATGAAGCGCGTTTCATTTGGAGAGCAGCATGCCAGACCGATCGACCATCTGGAGTGCGACGCGAACGCGACGGGCGTGCTGTATACTCCGTACATGTGTACCGCCGTTTTCTTGAGGCTTGTTCCATGGCGCAATCCATGGATACAAAATTAGTAGTATACTGTACTATTTATATGTCGAGGGCGGGGCTTTTCCTGCGTGGTAGGATGGGCAGTTTCGCCTAGTCGGTTCGACAGAGATGCGAGAAGATGAGGGAGTAGGCTGCTTCAAACGTAGGGATGTGTGATTTGACAGCGAGTTACTGCTGGACAGGTGGGGCCCCGTGATTTGACTTGCCATTATCATTTTAACTGCGGCGCTACAACCGGCGTGAGTCTCCTGATTCCTGACCACCTCCATACAGGTGCCTCTCCCAATGCTCCACCATGTAGAGGCTGGCTCTTGCATGAGAGCCCACTTCTCCACTTTTTCCTTGCCTCTTTCCTCCACATATGCAAAAATGCCATGTAAAGCAGGCTTATAGCCCACTATTGTACTTACTTGCTCCCACAGGTGCTAAGCTTGCCACATGGGCATAAAGTCTGATGTGGCAAGTTAATTAAGAAGCGAGATACTAGTTTGGTAACCTTAGTATCATACACCCAAGGAAGAAACGGTGCTAAGCGCGTGTACCTAGGTGAAAAGACAATTTTAAGTCTATAGCTAATTAAATGAAGCAAACTTAGCAACAAAAAACTAATAAGCACCTACGCATTAGGGACATGATTGCTTAGCCATTTAGTGCCCTTAGCACCTCATCTAAGCACCATTTCATTGGAAGAGGTCACTCCTTGGCAAATGCACTAAATACTACGAAGAAAGAGATAGAGAGAAGTAAAAAAATACACTTATAGCCAACTTTATAGCTAACCTTGTTGTAGTATGAGTGACTAAGTGATGACTATGTATGACATGCCAACATCGATAGCCTAACACACCGTGTTAAATCTCTAAGGGCGCGACCACGCGAGCGACGCGACGGTCGTGGTAGGCACGACCATGATACGGGCTGCTGGTAGCCCTTGGATCTGAGATTGAACGGTCGCATGCTAAGTTGCTAAAAATTTGCAGAATAACCCTCCAGAATAGGATATTCACCCATAGGTCTAGAATCACGCCAGGCAACCGTTTGATCTCAGATCCAAGGGCTCTCGGAAGCCCGTAGCATGGGAGAATGGAAAGCCACTACCCTGCCGTTTGCACGCTAGCAGTTCGCTCCTACTTGTCCCCGCACATCCTTTAATATTACGGTGGTTCGCTCCTAGTCGTCCCGTCCTTTCACATTACGGCAGTTCCACTAATCCTAACCCTCCTCCCAAATCCATGGCGTCCCAAATCTCCATGATCGGCGGTGAGTACAAGGTTAGAACCATCACCGACGATGAGGTCGACGTCATCTACACCCGTTCTTCCATGATGGTGAAAGGATGCCTTGTTCGCTTCAGACACATGTTCGAAAACTTAGATGATGAGTGGGTCGCTGGGCTTGATGTTGAGTACACCACAGTCCTGGGACGAGAGAATGATCTAAAGGAGGAAGAGAGGAAGAAGCCCGCCGTGATCCAGGTTTGCGTGCATGACTTATGCTTGGTCTACCACATATGCCATGCCGACGTTGAATGCCAGGATTTTAAGAACTTCCTCAAGAGCGACCTAGTCAAATTCGTTACTGTAGACTTTACGAACGACGAAAGAGTCCTGGGTCAGATAGTCCTCGTTGTAGGCAACCCTTTCAACCTCCAAAAGAATCGTCTGCTACCCTCCAGTGGACAGCCTTCAATGTTGACCCTGGCAGGAGCCATGGTTTATCCTTCGTACGGTAAACTGGAGAAACCTCATTACTTGTTTCATCGTCATGCATGGCAGCAGAATGTACTAGATATAGACCACATCCACTATGCTGCAATGGATGGCTACCTTTGTTTAAATATCTACAAGGGTCGGATGAAGAGCAAGAGCCAAGTGTGCGGTTCAAGCAAAGAAGTACCGGCCAAGAGGAAGAGGGACAAGGACGAAGTCGAGGACGTGGACAAGGACTCCGAGTAAGGTGGCAGTGTCGTTGCTCATGGTGGTTCTAATGCAGTGTCTACCGGATTAGTTGCATAGTTTAATTTCACGTGTGCTTAGTTTAATTTGAGGGGTGTGTTGTGCTGAGCCCCCAGCAGAACTATGTTATGTTTCTTCTTGTTACTTTAACTCTTCAGTACGTACATACTAGTATTTCTTACATTTCATCTTTTAGTTGGTATAGTACTACCACTCGTTTCTTCACATTATATATGTACAATATATATGGCCAACATCATATAGCCAGCAGTTTAGTTGTCAAAGAATTTCAGGGTGCTTAGTTTTGTTAAAGAATTCCAGGGTGCTTAGTTTTATTTGAGGGGTGGGTTGTGCTGGACACCATTATTCTGACTACCTTTTTTAATAGTACTATATGCATAATTTGGCGACGATCACTCTCTATATATACCACCTTTTTTTAATTTCAAGTTTTGCTCCATGGCGCAATCCATTGATACTACTACTATACAATAGTATACATTTTTTAAAAGGCTAGTGGGCAGGGCAGTCTAGCTTGGTCGGTTTCACGAGAGGCAAGGGCTTTTGTGATTTGACGGCTCATTACTGCTGGAAGGCTGGACCTTGTGATTTGACTGCTCGTCTAAATGTGCTGACGACTTGAGGAGGAGCAAAGAACCGTGCGGTATACTCAAGTTTTCCACTGGAGTAGTACTACGACGGAGGAGCACGAAACACGGCAGCCCGGTGCCCTATGGCGATAAAAAATGATCTAATTTGCTAATCATCTCATTGTTAGCATTGTTCTATTCATGCCTCGCAGAGAACGTGACACGTGCGGCGAAACACCTGAAGCAAAAGATGAAACACAGGACCAAAAGAAGGAGGAAGATTATCACCCCAAATGATCTAATTCACCGCAGAGTCGTAACTTCTTCTTCATCGCCTCCACGACCTCCATCTCCTTGCGCGTCTCCTCCGCCATCTTCTTCATTCTGTCCATGACGCGGGATTTCATGACACGAGCCTTCATCATCTGTTCCACGGTCGCATTACGTACCTTGACAACAGCCGGGTGCTCGATGCGGAGCTTCGCCAACTCCTCCTTCTGTTTCATGATGAGGGCATGCAGCATCTTCATCGAGGAACTACTATTCTCATGTAGCTTCTTCTAGCCGGCGTTCTTCTCCTTCAATAGGTCGAGCTCGTGGCAGAGCTTCACCTTGTCCTCCTGAAGTTGCAGGATTTCGTCGGTCGCCTTCTTCTCCGAGGCAATGCTCTTCTTCAATAGCATCAGCAAGCCGGCGGTCAACCCCCCTGCTTATTGAGCTCAGCGGGCATGTCGTCGAGGCTCTCCTTCAGCAGCTCCACCAAGCCGTGGATGAACTCCTTCTGCTTATGGAGCTGATCGGGCATGCCGTCGAGGGATAACGACTCCAGCGCCGCCAGCGTGGCATGTTCACCTCCACGGCTAGGGCGCTCGTGGGAGCCATCGCCTTCCCATGAGAGATCTTTTGAGGTCTCTGCGTGGCGGTGAGCCCTCTCTTTTTTTCCGCAGCCTTGGTTGCTGCTCCCTTGTTACGAGTAGTTATCGACCTAGAGCTCTGCTCACTGGCGATGGCAAGGACGGACGAAGAAGATGCACTTATGAGGAGGAAAGGTAGAGTAATTTTCGGTTAGGTAGTTCCACTTTTTATATGTTGCCACTCCCTTGTTACGAGTAGTTCTCGACCTAGAGCTCTGCTCACCGGCCATGGCAAGGACAGACGAAGAAGAAGCACTTATGAGGAGGAAAGGTAGAGTAATTTTTGGTTAGGTAATTCCCCTTTTTATAACCTAAGTACTAGCACTAGTACTAATAACTGCATAGTGGGAACACGTTCAGGTTTGGTACATACTAGTAGGAGTGAGCAGGCTTTCAAATGTGATGGGAACAAGGTAAAGATTAATTGATGGTTTTGGTTTCGAGGCCCGAAACGGCTCCCGATGAGTTTAGTGGAACATAAATTTCAAGTAGGCTACACTTCTCAAATGCGTAAATATTATGTTACTGTCAAAAATTGGCACAAAATACGAAGTAGACTAATGGAAGTACTACTAGCAACCCATGATTTAACTACTCGCATGCGCGCAGTGGAGTAGTAATGCCTTTCTTCCGCCCTCACATCCACTCAATTTGCATGCGCTGTATTAATTGACCATCAATGAAGTGAACGACTTTACACGCATCAAATTGTCACATGGGGTGGATCTCGGTACAAAATTGCGTCCGCCCGTGTACCCGCGTGTGCGTTCGAGGGAATGAGTGCGTGCGTGGCATGCGCGCACATCTTCACTTCGTGCATGTACCGACAGTATGGCTCAGGGAGGACGAGTACATTCTTCTAGAACCAGCAGCACGTCACTTTGATCAATCCATACAAGGAGGTCGCGACAATGCCTCCACATGTGCCACGTGGCTTCATGAACTGTAAGAGAGACACTGTGTAGCGTGCCATTGGAATTCTAATTTACATGTTTTGCACATACTCGAAGTACTAGTAAGGTACACGTGCATTGCACACATCAGATTTTGCAATCAAATTATGAATAAATACCACACTATAGCATGTAAGCTCGGAGTCATATATGCCTGATGTAGACCTTCGTTTAATTCTTATAGTTCATCTCATTCAAAATCAATTGGTTTTTATAAAAAAACTAGTGCCTCTTGGATTCGTAGGAATTCCAAAATGCGGGAATAGTAAAAACATGGGATTATAGTGGAATGTCGTCTTGAATCCTACAGGATTGTATGAGTGTTTGATTGTGCATAGAAAAAACACAGAATTCTTTCAAAGAGGTTTGAGTGGATGGGATGTTTCCCATGAAATCTAGTGCAAATGAATCATATGGAAAAATTCATATGGTTTACAATCCTATGAATCAAACAACCAAGATAGGAAAAATTCCTAAGGATTAGAATCCTCCAAAATTCCTTTGAGAATCCTTTGAATCAAAGAAGCCCTTAATCTATTTTATGATTCATGGAATTGTGCGTTGTAAAGCATAAAGTAAAAAAACAAACAATGGCAATTCAACTAGAAAAAAAGTTTGGGTAGTTATGATACGGAAGATTCTAGAACAAAGGAGAACCACTGTTGTTTTGAGGTTTGTGCACTATGCTTAAGATCAACCATGGAGTCTGCTAGATTGAACATGTGGCAAAATCCAGTGGGGGCTAGAAGATGGTGCGAGGGGCCGAGTGGAGGGAGACTATGAAGGAGTGCACAAGTGCGATATCGATATTTAGAGAGAGGGGGCGAGAACGTGTGCTGTTGCGCGCAGTGGCGGAGCCATGAAAAATAAATGAGCTAGGGGGCCAAGCATTGCTAATCCTTTACAAGGAGGGCCAATTCATGAACTTAAACCATTTTTACCAGCAATTGTCTAATGATCACATTCATATTAGCCTCGATTTATAGTGATGTTACGGGTGCAGGGCCCTTGCTGCCCCCTGTCTTCGCCATTGTGCGCGCGTCTGAGAGATGAAGCGGAAGGCATGGATGATGAGAGGGGGACGTTGGATATATAATTAATGTGGGTGTATTAGCTATATATGTTAACCCTATATAGAGAGGTATAGATTGATCGATGTGCATGTGGGAAAGAGAGTGAGACCTTACTAGATATATAGATTGATCGGTTTGTGTGGAAAACTATGAGAGACCTAGCTATATCACGACAAAAAAAGACACATTCGTGACATTTTGGGCCGAATGAATTTTTTTCTGTCATACATATGACACTTCTATGACGATAATTGTGACAAAACCTGGTATCGTCATAGATGTGGTGGGCTCCTACTTCTATGACAAAAAATCATCACAGAAAATGGGCTTTTCGTCCTGGGCTGGCCGGAGACGCAGCTGCATGACATTCTTTGGGTCGTCCATGACGGAAAAAACCGTGGTAGAAGCGAGGGCGAGGAAAATTTCGGGGAGTTCCCGGTTACGGTGGGTGGTCGGGGGCCGAGCGATGCGTGTTTCTCTCGTACACGTACGCGCGTGTGTGTGAGGCGTTGGCTCTAACTGAACCCGAGCGAGGCATTGGGCTCTAACTGAACCCGAGCGATTGCACTGCAGGCTACGCATTACTGAACCCGAGCGATCGATTGATGGTTGTTAACTGAACCCGATCGAGCGATTCCTTTGCTACTGCTGCTAAATGAGGCCGATCGATTGGATGAACAGTGAGTGTTGCGGGGGGAGGGGGGGTTGGATGAACAGTGAGCGGTGGGGGTGGATGCAGGACCCCATGGTGTTGCCTTTGGATTAACAGGACGACCCCGTGGAGGGCTGGATGAACAGTAGACGGTGAAGGGGTGCCCATGGAGGGGTGGTTGAAGAGTAGACGGTGGAGTAGGGCGTGGTGGAGGCTATATGAATAGGAGCCTGTGGAGGCTGGAGGAGGTCGACGGTAGCTCGTGGAGGCTGGAGGAGGTCGACGGTGGAGATGAACAGTATCCTGTGGAGTCCTGTTTTGCGGTATGCCACACCCCTCCCGATGAACAGGACCCCCGTTTCGACCGTAGCGCTCCAACACAAGTCTGTTTCGTCCGTTTTGCGGTACGCCACACCCCTCCCGATCAACAGGACCCCCGTTTCGACCGTAGGAGGTCTGTTTCCTCCGTTTTGCGGTATGCCAGACCCCTCCTGATGAACTGGATCCCGTTTCGAACGTGGCCGGTCGAACACAAGGCCGTTTCCTTCGTTCTGCGGTATGCCAGGCCTCATTTCCATCGCCTGTTCCGTCCAAGCCGGTTGGCTCCCATGCGTTCCGTTGCCTCCCGATGAACACAACACGTTCCGTTGCCTCCCGATGAACACGACGCATTCCGCTGCCTCCCCATGAACACGACGCATTACGTTGCCTCCCCATGAACACGACGACGCCGTTGTTTCTCCGTTCCGACCAGCCATGTACACGAGCCCTGGCCGTACGTATGCGCGGGTAGGCGTTCGAGACCCCGCCCGTATGTACACATACGTGGCTGTATTTTCTTTCTTGCACACTGGCCGTTGTACGTAGATGTACGTGTACATGCTACGTGCGCGCCTCTACTATGACACGTACGCGCCTCTACTACGACATGTGCGCGCCTCTACTATGACACGTGCGCGCCTCCACATCCACCAGTATGTACGTACACGTTTGCGACTAGAATGACAACGCTACATACGCTTCGACCAGGTGGGTCCCAACTGTCAGGCACTTTCTTGCGTGCGAAGATGTAGCTGGTGGGTCCCAGCAGTCAGCGGGCGAATCGTTTTTTTCCAGACGCACTTCCTTGCGTGCAAAGATGTAGCTGGTGGGTCCCAGCAGTCAGGGGGGCAAATCGTTTTTTTCGGACACACTTCCTTGCGTGCGAAGATGTAGCTGGTGGGTCCCAGCAGTTAGGGGGGCGAATCATTTTTTTTTGCCCGGACGCACTTCCTTCCATGCGAAGGTGTAGCTGGTGGGTCCCAGCAGTCAGGGGGGCGAATTGTTTTTTGTTGCCCAGACGCACTGCGAAGATGGAGCTGGTGGGTCCTAGCAGTCAGGGGGAAACATTTTTTTCGTGAAATACAGTGGCTCGTCCGGTGGGTCCCAGCTGTCAGGTGGAGGAATCATTATTTTCCGCGTAATAAGGAGGCACTTCCTTGCTGCGGCTGTGGACCCAGCTGTCAGCCTCTCCACGTACAGTCCATGTCCGATGGAAGTCGTTCCTTCACCACGTTGACCACGCCGTGCCGAGAGCACCACGGCGGTGGACGACGGCGAGGCCTAGGAAGGGGACGACGCAGACACGGGGAAGACGCGACAGTGGATGCCTATGCGGAGAGGAGTACGAGGGTTCACTGGTTCGGCTATGGTGTGAGGCTGCCGTTGCCGCAGAATAACAGGCGGTGTGGGTGAGTGGAGGGATGGCTTGGCCAGCGGTGGGAGTAGTAGGCGGCGTTGAGGCCTCCACGGCAGCACAGCCGGCCACGGGAGGCAGGAGCAGGCGGCACGACCGGCGCTGCTTTGGGCGGCTGGAGCAAGAAGACCACAGGTTGAAGAAGCACGGCGGTCGTTGGATGGACATCGTACGATCACTGCAGCTAGAATCGTTTATATTGACTAAGTTGACAAAGCCCTTGGTACGTCAACTTAGTAGGCCCACAGGTCAGCTTCCGAAATGGTGTGCCCCAGATGTCAGGGGGAGGAATCATTTTTTGGGCGGGTGAAGCTAGAATATCCGAGATTGAATAAGAAGCACGGCATCCGTTGGATGGACATCCAACGGCCATTGCTGCTAGAACCGCGTTTTGACTATAAGTTGACAAAGCCTTGCATACGCGTCAACTCTCTTTTTTTAGGGGACGCGTCAACTTAGTAAGGCCACAAGTGTGTGGCAGAGAACTTATAGCCCATTTGAGATTTGTAAGAATGTGCAGCCCATTTTTGAATTCTAATGGAATTTACTACAACCATTTACACTTTGTTAAAAGTACAACCCATTTCAACCAGCCGTTCAAAACAGAATTCAATAAAACTTCCCACATTTTGATGGGATCCGAAATATTCTTATCCCGAAATTTCTAGTCAGACTAAATACAATTTCAATATAAATTTATATTATGTAAAAATCCAGCAAAACATTGCGCTCGCAACAATTAATGAAATTAAAATTTTCAATATCCAAAAATAATATTTATAAAGGAATTACGTGTTTGGTGCATTTTTTTATAGTTACTGCCCAGTTTTTATAATTACATCCCATTTATTATTTCTTAAAGCCCATTTTCTTGTTAAGCCTAATGCATCCCTCCTAGGAAAGATTTGCAGCCCAGTGGGGTGGAGAATAACAACTTGACATTACCTGAGTATTCCTAAAAAAAGTATAGCTAGGCTAGCCATTTTCAGCTTGAAAAAAATTAATATCTGGGCTGGATATCTGGTCTGGGCTAGACAGGACACAACCCGCCCATTTAATACCTGTAGTGATGTTTTCGTTGTTGTTCAGAGGAGAAATATTAATATCTGGGCTAAACAACAAAAAACTCTGCAGTGTTCACACCTCAAAAACACAAATACTGCTCGAGCTGCTTGGTCCTAGCTGTCAGCCGCTTCTTGTGCAATTCTCTCATTTATTGACTACATAGGTTGACAATGGTGTGGAACCGTGATGTCAGGAAACCAGGAGGAAGAAAAAAATTATAGTTATATATATATAATAAGGAGGCACTTGCGTACATGAGGCTATGGCCCTGGTGGGTCCCCATTGTCATCCTCTCCAAGTAAAGTCATCTCCTCGCCCACGCGCGCTTTCCGCCCGAAACAGTCAGCACCGCCCGCCCCGCTTCCCGGTGCAGGCGATTGCTCCACTTCAAATGACACAAGTGTCGTCTGTCCGTCCATCTGCCACCCACATTAATGATACACAGTTGCCGAGGCGGCTACCTACTCCAGCGCCACACGTCCGTCCGTCCGCCGCCCACCATTGCTATATAAACTGTTGCGCGGGCCATAGCCGCAGTCATCCGCATCTGTTCGCTTTCTCCTGTCCACACCACTACTGCCCACCATGGCTTCCTCGCGCTCCAGTGCTCTTCGGGACGGGCGAACAATGGACCACAAGGAGATGGCAGCCATTGCTGCCGACCGGCTGGCCGGCAGGCAGCCGGAGGACGATGACGTCCCAATGGAGAACATGGTAGTCGATGATCCAGCGCCAACCCCTTCCTCCGCGCCATCCTCGCCGGTGCATTGCACCATGTCACGCCCAATATGCGACCCTATCCAAAAGGAACTCGAAGGTCCCACCAAGGATAGACCCGCATATTGAAACGCTTTTTCAAGGTGGATATCATTACATCAACATTACATAATAGATGGGGATACATACATAAGGCATACAATGCCACACGAATACCACATCACATCATACATACAATCAACATCCGACTACGGATGAAACATAAACAGAAACTCAAACGACATCCACCCTGCTAGCCCAGGCTGCCGACCTGGAACCTATCCCCTGATCGAAGAAGAAGCAGCAGAAGAACTCAACGCAAGCAAGCATCGCTCTCGTGTCATGACCATCGCAAAACCTGTACCTGCAACTGTTGTTGTAGTAATCTATGAGCCACGAGGACTCAGCAATCCCATTACCATGGGTATCAAGAAAGCAAAGCATAATGGGAAAGGAAGGGGTAAAGTGGTGAGGTTGCAGCAGCAACTAAGCATATATGGTGGCTAACCAACGCAAATAAGAGCGAGCAGAGAGCAAGCGGAACTGTTGTCAACTAGCAATGATCAAGAGGTGATCCCGAACACCTACTACGTCAAACATAACACAGAAACCGTGTTCACTTCTCGGACTCCACCGAGAAGAGACCATCACGGCTACACACGCGGTTGATGCGTTTTAATTCGGATCTGGTGTCAAGTTATCTACAACCAGACATTAACAAATTCCCATCTGCCCATAACCGCGGGCACGGCTTTCGAAAGTTTATACCCTGTAGGGGTGTCCCAACTTAGCCCATGATAAGCTCTCGCGATCAACGAAGGATATTCCTTCTCCCAGGAAGACCCGATCAGACTCGGAATCCCGGTTTACAAGACATTTCGACAATGGTAAAACAAGACCAGCAAAGCCGCCCGGATGTGCCGACAATCCCGATAGGAGCTGCACATATCTCGTTCTCAGGGAACACCGGATGAGCAAGACGTCGGGTTGGCATAGACCCTGGTTGCCCCGGGGGCGCCGGACATCGCTCGGTTTGGACCAGCACTTGGAGAAGCACTGGCCCGGGGGGGGGGGGGTAAAATAAAGATGACCCTCAAGAGCGCGACTCCCAAGGGAAAAAGGGCTGGGTGAGGCAAATGGTAAAACCAAGGTTGGGCCTTGCTGGAGGAGTTTTATTCAAAGCAAACTGTCAAGGGGGTCCCATAAATCACCCAACCGCATAAGGAACGCAAAATCCGGGAACATAACACCGGTATGACGGAAACTAGGCCGGCAAGAGTGGAACAAAACAGTAGGCAAAAGGCCGAGCCTTCCACCCTTTACCAAATATATAGATGCATTAATAATATAAGACATATTGTGATATCCCAACATAATCCTGTTCACCATGGAGCAATCTTCAACTTCACCTGCAACTAGCAACAGTATAAGAGGGCTGAGCAAAGCGGTAACATAGCCAAGCAACGGTTTGCTAGGAAGGGTGAAAAGGTTAGAGGCTGACATGGCAATTTGGGAGGCTTGATGAGCAAAAGATAGGTAACGCCACATAGCGATAGAATGAAGCAACTAGCATAGCAATGATAGTAGTGAGATCCAGCATAGCGGTCATCTTGCCTGAAATCCCGCAAGGGAGAAGAACGAGTCCATGAAGAAGACGAAGCCATGAAGACGAACCAAGCGTAGACGAACGAATCCTCACGATCGCAATGAAACAGGAACTATCGAAAAGAAGCACACAACATGGTAAACACACCACACATGAACAAGACATGATGCACAACAAGCATGATGCATGACAAGACTACATGAAGCTACTCATGGCAAGAGATGATGCAAACAAGAGCAACACATCAAGGCAAGTTTAAATGAGGCCGAGAACAACATATAACAATTCCGGTAAGTCCTCATATGCAAATTTTGAAGTTGGTCCAGATCTGAATAAACCTTATGTTGAAGTTGTTAAACAGCAAGTTAAGTTGCACCAAGATGATCTACACGAGATTCTAGTCAAGTTACATATAAAGTTCATTTAATTCGGAGCTACGGCGTAGAAGATATGAGAAAAACAAGTTAAACATGGCATTGATGCAAAATGCACCCAAACATCAAGCAAACACACCAAAACAAGGATCCAACAAGATAATATGAAACTACATGCAAAATCAAGCAAGTTTCATATTGAGCACACTCAAAACGGAGCAACGGTGCAACAGATACGCACTATACAAGTTATAGCAACAATCTGTCCAAAACAGCAACTAGGCATATTGCAAGCATCAAAACAACATGCTACAGTACCACAATATGAAAACAAATGGCATGGTCATGATGTACAGGTAAAGCATAACAAACATGAACACTGAGCTATCTCCAGAAATCACTAGAACATGCTCAAACACACATGGCAAGATTGCAAATAATAACAGTTTCAGCCATTAGCAAAAATAACATCGGGTTGCAATGTTTAGAGCTATCAAACAACATGTTACAGGAACTTATCATGGCAAACAAAGTCATGGCATGAATCTACTAATTGCATAGAACAAAAGTCCCTAACTGACCAAGAGCCAAAAAGGATCAGAAGATATGATGGCACCCATGTAAACATGGCAAGTTATATGACAGATTCATACATGGTAGGAACAACAATAAGTAGGCATGTTGGTGATCTTGAACCACTCACCACAAAGCAATACATGGCCTGGCAAGGCAACCAACAGTAAGAAGACATGTTTGTGAAGCTAAGCATGTCAACAGCAAGTTCATAGGGTACATGGATCACTAGGAAATCACATGGCAAAACTGAACTTCATGTTAACAGGCTCACAACAACATCATTTAGCAACTTTGGAGCAAGATATGAACAATCTACAGCAAGCTATAAATGCAACCAGGGGCATGGATGGATAGCTCATAACCATATGTACAAAACATCCTTACTGAAGTATCTCAAAATAAGCATGGATCTCTCTGTAGCATCAAGTTTACATGGCATAAAAATAACAGCAGAACATGGACTGAAATCAGCAACATCACGAGGCCTAGTTTACATGCTTGTGCTAGTCACCACATTGATCACAAAAATACATGGCATACACCCCTGGAAAGATGGAATGGCATAGTTCAAAACATATGTAGGGCTCAAGTTCATAAGATGCACACATCAATCATGGAAAAAATGACAAAAGAGCAAGTTATAACAGTTTCAGCATATTAACAGCAACATGCACTCTTGCAACGACGATTCAGGCATCAAGATGAACTCAAATGAACATGATGCAATGGAATGAAATGAAGTACTCATCGAGACGAGCAATTTGACATATCACACATACGAAACGGAGCAGTATGCAAGGAGTTATGATGCGATGAACATGGCATGATAATGTCAAAATATTCGGGGACTTAGAAGAAATATCAACCTCCGAGATCTAGGGTTCCTTGGCACGCGAACCGAGGCAGCGACGGCTCGCCGGAGTTGTGGCCGGGGAAGTCGCCGGCGAGGTCGAGGGAGCTCGGGAGGCACGGGGGAGGCGGCCCCGGCCCGGATCTGGCCGGATCCGGCCGGCGGCGCGTTGGGACGGCAGCGGAGGGGCGCGGGGTGCGACGGTGCCGGAGGAGCTGCGGCGGGGCGGCGCCGGCGAGGTGCAGTGGTGGTTCCGACGAGGCGGCAGGGCAGGATAGCGCGGAGGAGCTGCGGCGGGCCGGCGGACAGCACGGCCGGAGCCGGTGGAGGCGATGCAAGCGGCGGGGAGCGAGGCGCGGCGGCGGGGCGCTCGCCGGTGGCGGGCGCGGGGTGGCGCGCGCGAGGTCGCCGACAGGAGAGCTCCGGAGTGGCCCGGCGGCGGGCTCCCGGCGCGGCTGCGCGAGACGGGCGGCGGCGCGGGCGGGGCAGCGCCCGTGGGTCGCGGCTGCGGCGGGATGGGCCGCGCGGGCCGGATCTGGGCCGCGCGGGCCCTGGCGGCGGAGGAGAGAGAGGGGCTGGTGCGGGTGACGTGTCACATCGGGATTCGCCGGGCGCGGCGGTGCGGACGTGTCCGGCCGGGGGCGGACGTGTCCGTCGGCGGGACGAGGAAGAAGCTAGGGTTAGACTGCAAATTTCGGAGGAGATCACTTATTTATAGGTAGAGGGAGCTATGAGAGTCCAAATGAGGTGCGGTTTTCGGCCACGCGATCGTGATTGAATGACCGAGAGCATGGAGGGGAGTTTGCTGGGCTTTGGGCCACTTTGGAGGGGTGTTGGGCTGCAAGACAAAAGGGGCTTTAACGGTTACCCGGTTAACCGTTGGAGTATCAAACGGACTCCAAATGGCACGAAACTTGACAGGCGGTCTACCGGTGCTATACCAAGGCCGCTTGGCAAGACTCGGTCCATTCTGAGAATGTTTAACACCCGCTCACAACGAGAGACAAACGGGGAACGCCGAAGAGCATAGGAGCGCCGGATTGCAAAACGGACAACGGGGAAAATGCTCAGATGCATGAGACGAACACGTATGCAAAATGAGATGCATATGATGACATGATAAAATGCAACACTCAAGCAAATGACATGGCAACAACGACGAATAACAGACAGACACCTGGCACATCGAATCCGGGGCGTTACAACACTCCTCCACTAACCAGAGATCTCGTCCCGAGATCTTAGGACCAAGACGGAAGGAAAAAAGGGAAGAGGTGAAACAAGAACTCAAAAGAAGAAGCAAAGAATCGAGAGCACTCGAGAAGAAGAGAGGAACGACCAGAATGACGAGAATCGAAAGCTCACGGAATCAGATAGACTAAGGAAACACTCCGGTTAGAACGAGATAAGAAACGAATAAGACTGAAAGGATTTAGGCAGGACTCCGGCTGAAACATGGGGGAATATAACACGAGCTTAAGAAGATGGAATGATACTTGATGAATTCTTGAAGAATGAATTAAATCATGAAGATCCACCATGAAGAACTCCGGTGACAAAAGGATGATGAGATAGAATAAAGGATGAAAGAATAAGATTAAAGCTTGCGATGATTTAAATGGGGGTTCCGACAAAATGGCCGAGGAAATCCGAACTCCGGAAAAGAAAAGATGAAAACACTTGGAACTAGAATTTATTCATCAAGAACAAACTCCTAAGGAAGGGATTACTCACTTGGATGAAATAAGAATAAGATTTATTGTATGCTTATCCTTCATCAAATTAAATTGATGACAAGCAATGGATTTTGCATACTACTTATTCTTCTTGAAAAGGATTAAGGGGGTATAACACAAAACTTGAGAAAGTCTTCATGAACCACCGGTAGGATTGGAAAGAACGAATGGATTAATATGATAACCAAAGAAAATAAGCTTGAATGATACACCATAAGAATTCGGAAATGACTGATGAAAGGGACTGAATCACCGGGAAGAATTAGAAGAACAAATATGCTAGAGGGGATTTAAATGCAAAAGAATAAAGATATCATGAGCTGATTAAAGAACACTTGAACGAAGCACCGGGATAAATAGAGAACAATAACTGGAACGATGACCTCCGGTGAAAAGAAAACGGGAAAACAACTCCTGACATACTCCGGACTGTTAAGAAAAGACCAACTGATGAATGGAATAATTCAAAAGGATAGCATGAAGCTAAAAGCACGAAACTTTGAGAGAGCTGGCAAGATTTAGGGGAAGACTCTTCTTCGATCTTCAAATGATGACGAGAAACACCACCAAAATTACTGAGATACTCCGGGAGAATGAAAAGCAAAGAGGTTGAGCCAAAAATGAAATGATTTGAAATCAATCTTGGAAAGGCATCTGACTAATGAAATTCATTCTTACATCCGACTCCAAAAAGAATTAGGAATGGCTCCAAAAAATTAGAAGAGTCAGGTAAGATCCTGGGAAAAGACCTGTGGGTTAGGGCCCACTGAAGAGATAACACCGTTGAAAAAGATTGTTGAAGAGATAGATGATGCACCGGAACAATTGAGATATTTGAATGAGGTGACAACCTCGAATTAATTCGAACACAGACGAATCTCCTGAGATATCTTGAGCACTCCGGAAGGATAAACTGGCGAGAGGCAAATGAGCAGGGAAAACACTTGAGCCGAGAGAAAGAATATTATCACTACCGAAAATTAGAACTGAATCCACCGGAAAAGAAAAAGCGATGAAGAATGTCAAACAAGACGAGAATTCACCGGTTAAAATAATTGAGGGAAGACTGAAGAGGCTCCACCCGAATGGAATTGATGCTCGAAATAGACTCAGACTCCGAGAAGAAGAAAGGGTGGGAGGGCGGGAAAACAAAGGCAACTTGGAAGGGGAACCGACGAATAACTTGAGGAGAAAACACCGGTTGAAATAATTGAGGAAAGAAAGCGAAGACTTCGCATGAGTAGGATGGATACTCGATTATGGCTCCGGCTTCAAGAGGAAGAAGGGTGGCGGGTGGGAAAAAAACAACTGAGGATTGAACTTGGCAAAGATGAAGAGGTTCGAGTCGACTTGATGAGAAATGCACCGGATAAAAAGAGCTGAGAACCAACAATCGGAAAACCAAATGCGTGATCCTAAAGAAAAATTTGAAGGGAAGAGGAGTAATTCAAAACACCTATGTCAAGATTCCTCACCAGAGCGACGAAGAGGCTGAGGAGTAAAAAGAATTCCTACTCTCCGATATAACTAGACTCAGAAAACAGTTTTTCTTCTAGACTCAATAACGGCCAAACTACACGATCAATCAAGGGGGCTCCTAAGGTCGGTCGAGGCTCTGATACCAACTTGTCACGCCCAATATGCGACCCTATCCAAAAGGAACTCGAAGGTCCCACCAAGGATAGACCCGCATATTGAAACGCTTTTGCAAGGTGGATATCATTACATCAACATTACATAATAGATGGGGATACATACATAAGGCATACAATGCCACACGAATACCACATCACATCATACATACGACCAACATCCGACTACGGATGAAACATAAACAGAAACTCAAACGACATCCACCCTGCTAGCCCAGGCTGCCGACCTGGAACCTATCCCCTGATCAAAGAAGAAGCAGAAGAAGAACTCAACGCAAGCAAGCATCGCTCTCGCGTCATGACCATGGCAAAACCCTGTACCTGCAACTGTTGTTGTAGTAATCTGTGAGCCACGAGGACTCAGCAATCCCATTACCATGGGTATCAAGACTAGAAAAGCTTAATGGGAAAGGAAGGGGTAAAGTGGTGAGGTTGCAGCAGCGACTAAGCATATATGGTGGCTAACCAATGCAAATAAGAGCGAGAAGAGAGCAAGCAGAACGATCGTCAACTAGCAATGATCAAGAGGTGATCCTGAACACCTACTTACGTCAAACATAACACAGAAACCGTGTTCACTTCCCGGACTCCACCGAGAAGAGACCATCACGGCTACACACGCGGTTGATGCGTTTTAATTCGGATCTGGTGTCAAGTTATCTACAACCGGACATTAACAAATTCCCATCTGCCCATAACCGCGGGCACGGCTTTCGAAAGTTTATACCCTGCAAGGGTGTCCCAACTTAGCCCATGATAAGCTCTCGCGATCAACGAAGGATATTCCTTCTCCCAGGATGACCCGATCAGACTCGGAATCCCGGTTTACAAGACATTTTGACAATGGTAAAACAAGACCAGCAAAGCCGCCCGGATGTGCCGACAATCCCGATAGGAGCTGCAGATATCTCGTTCTCAGGGCACACCGGATGAGCAAGACGTCGGGTTGGCATAGACCCTGGTTGCCCAAGGGGCACCGGACATCGCTCGGTTTGGACCAGCACTTGGAGAAGCACTTTCCCGGGAGGGTAAAATAAAGATGACCCTCAAGAGCGCGACTCCCAAGGGAAAAAGGGCTAGGTGAGGCAAATGGTAAAACCAAGGTTGGGCCTTGCTGGAGGAGTTTTATTCAAAGCGAACTGTCAAGGGGGTCCCATAAATCACCCAACCGCGTAAGGAACACAAAATCCGGGAACATAACACCGGTATGGCGGAAACTAGGGCGGCAAGAGTGGAACAAAACACCAGGCAAAAGGCCGAGCCTTCCACCCTTTACCAAATATATAGATGCATTAATAATATAAGAGATATTGTGATATCCCAACATAATCCTGTTCACCATGGAGCAATCTTCAACTTCACCTGCAACTAGCAACACTATAAGAGGGCTGAGCAAAGCGGTAACATAGCCAAGCAACAATTTGCTAGGAAGGGTGAAAAGGTTAGAGGCTGACATGGCAATTTGGGAGGCTTGATGAGCAAAAGATAGGTAACGCCTCATAGCGATAGAACGAAGCAACTAGCATAGCAATGATAGTAGTGAGATCCAGCATAGCGGTCATCTTGCCTGAAATCCCGCAAGGGAGAATAACGAGTCCATGAAGAAGACGAAGCCACGAAGACGAACCAAGCATAGACGAACGAATCCTCACGATCGCAACGAAACAGGAACTATCGAAAAGAAGCACACAACATGGTAAACACACCACACATGAACAAGACATGATGCACAACAAGCATGATGCATGACAAGACTACATGAAGCTACTCATGGCAAGAGATGATGCAAACAAGAGCAACACATCAAGGCAAGTTTAAATGAGGCCGGGAACAACATATAACAATTCCGGTAAGTCCTCATATGCAAATTTCGAAGTTGGTCCAGATCTAAATAAACCTTATGTTGAAGTTGTTAAACAGCAAGGTAAGATGCACCAAGATGATCTACACGAGATTCTAGTCAAGTTACATATAAAGTTCATTTAATTCGGAGCTACGGCCTAGAAGATATGAGCAAAACAAGTTAAACATGGCATTGATGCAAAATGCACCCAAACATCAAGCAAACACACCAAAACAAGGATGCAACAAGACAATATGAAACTACATGCAAAATCAAGCAAGTTTCATATAGAGCACACTCAAAACGGAGCAACGGTGCAGCACATACGCACTATACAAGTTATAGCAACAATCTGTCCAAAACAGCAACTAGGCATATTGCAAGCATCAAAACAACATGCTATAGTACCACAATATGAAAACAAAAGGCATGGTCATGATGTACAGGTAAAGCATAACAAAACATGAACACTGAGCTATCTCCAGAAATCATTAGAACATGCTCAAACACACATGGCAAGATTGCAAATAATAACAGTTTCAGCCATTAGCAGAAATAACATCAGGTTGCAATGTTTAGAGCTATCAAACAACATGTTACAGGAACTTATCATGGCAAACAAAGGCATGGCATGAATCTACTAATTGCATAGAATAAAAGTCCCTTACTGACCAAGAGCCAAAAAGGATCAGAAGATATGATGGCACCCATGTAAACATGGCAAGTTATATGACAGATTCATACATGGCAGGAACAACAATAAGTAGGCATGTTGGTGAGCTTGAACCACTCACCACAAAGCAATACATGGCCTGGCAAGGCAACCAACAGTAAGAAGACATGTTTGTGAAGCTAAGCATGTCAACAACAAGTTCATAGGGTACATGGATCACTAGGAAATCACATGGCAAAACTGAACTTCATGTTAACAGGCTGACAGCAACATCATTTAGCAACTTTGGAGCAAGATATGAACAATCTACAGCAAGATATAAATGCAACCAGGGGCATGGATGGATAGCTCATAACCATATGTACAAAACATCCTTACTGAAGTATCTCAAAATAAGCATGGATCTCTCTGTAGCATCAAGTTTACATGGCATAAAAATAACAGCAGAACAGGGACTGAAATCAGCAACATCACGAGGCCTAGTTTACATGCTTGTGCTAGTCACCACATTGATCACAAAAATACATGGCATACACCCCTAGAAATATGGAATGGCATAGTTCAAAACATATGTAGGGCTCAAGTTCATAAGATGCACACATCAATCATGGAAAAAATGACAAAAGAGCAAGTTATAACAGTTTCAGCAGATTAACAACAACATGCACTCTTGCAACGATGATTCAGGCATCAAGATGAACTCAAATGAACATGATGCAATGGAATGAAATGAAGTACTCATCGAGACGAACCATTTGACATATTACACGCACGAAACGGAGCAGTATGCATGGAGTTATGATGCGATGAACATGGCATGATAATGTCAAAATATTCGGGGACTTAGAAGAAATATCAACCTCTGAGATCTAGGGTTCCTAGGCACGCGAACCGAGGCAGCGACGGCTCACTAGAGTTGTGGCCGGGGAAGTCGCCGGCGAGGTCGAGGGAGCTCAGGAGGCGCGGGGGAGGCGGCCCCGGCCCGGATCTGGCTGGATCCGGCCGGCAGCGCGTTGGGACGGCAGCGGAGGGGCGCGGGGTGCGACGG
>NC_041391.1:231555781-231572601 GCF_002162155.2 Triticum dicoccoides
AGGTCGCCGGCGGGAGAGCTCCGGAGTGGCGCGGCGGCGGGCTCCCGGTGCGGCGGCGCGGGACGGGCGGCGGCGCGGGCGGGGCAGCGCCCGTGGGTTGCGGCGGCGGCGGGATGGGCCCCGCGGGCCGGATCTGGGCCGCGCGGGCCCTGGCGGCGGAGGAGAGAGAGGGGCCGGTGCGGGTGACGTGGCGTGTCGGGATTCGCCGGGCGCGGCGGTGCGGACGTGTCCGGCCGGGGGCGGACGTGTCCGTCGGCGGGAGGAGGAAGAAGCTAGGGTTAGACCGCAAATTTTGGAGATCACTTATTTATAGGTAGAGGGAGCTAGGAGAGTCCAAATGAGGTGCGGTTTTCAGCCACACGATCGTGATCGAACGACCAAGAGCATGGAGGGGAGTTTTCTGGGCTTTGGGCCACTCTGGAGGGGTGTTGGGCTGCAAGACAAAAGGGGCTTTAACGGTTACCCGGTTAACCGTTGGAGTATCAAACGGACTCCAAATGGCACGAAACTTGACAGGCGGTCTACCGGTGCTATACCAAGGCCGCTTGGCAAGACTCGGTCCATTCCGAGAACGTTTAACACCCGCTCACAATGAGAGACAAACGGGGAACGCCGGAGAGCATAGGAGCGCCGGATTGCAGAACGGACAACGGGGAAAATGCTCGGATGCATGAGACGAACATGTATGCAAAATGAGATGCATATGATGACATGATAAAATGCAACACTCAAGCAAATGACATGGCAACAACGACGAATAACAGGCAGACACCCGGCGCATCGAATCCGGGGCCTTACACACCATGACCATCGGCGAGGCACGTGCCCAATATATGGACACGGTGAGGCAGATGTGTGAGGAGCAGTTCCGGGAGGCGCAGGCCGACGCCGCCTACAACCACCATCTCCTCCAGGAGCACCTGCAGGCGGACGAGCAGATCGCCGTGGAGCGGGTGAAGCAGGAGGCGCTACTTGACTTGTACCGCTCCGCCCGTGAGGGCTGCCTCGAGCGCTGGCAGTACCGCATGTGGGTGGCGGAGGTTGCGGCCACCTACAAAGAGGGCGATGAAGCAGGCAAGGCGCTGTTTGGCGAGACCGAGGACGAGGCAGAGGAAAATGCCGGCTCCGACGAGTGCCCGCTCCGCGGGCATCGACGAGGCCCTGCTCCGTCAAGGCCCCGCGGCGCCAACAACGAGGCAGAGGACACCGCTGGCTACGCCGAGGCCCCGCCCCGCCAACAACGAGGCAGAGGACATCGTCGGCTCAGCCGAGGCCCCACCCTACCAGCAACGAGGGGGAGGATTTCCACCGCTCCGCCGAGGCGCCGCCCGCCGGCAACGAGATAGAGGACATCGCTGGCTCCGCCGAGGCCCCGCCCCGCTGCCAATGAGGCCGCGCCACATAGAAAACGAGGAAGAGTAGAACACGGTAGGTTGCCGCCGCTCGGGTCCAAGTAAGGCCACCGCTGCTACCCTCCGGTTGAAGCCAAGCTAGGCGGATTGACCATTGACAGCCGGTTAGCTTCTTGGCGGCGACGTGGAGTCGGAGAGCTGTGTTGGAGAAGAATGCCTCTTCTACTTAACTGCTGGTGCAGTTGGCTGACTGACACGCGGGCCCAACAGGCCACATGTCAGTTACACAACTGCACCTGCAGTTAAGTCACTGAAGCTTCTGTTCGGCTCAGCGAGACACATGTGGGTAGCTTCGGTTAATTAATTATTCCTCCAGCGCACCCCTTTTTAGTTGAAGAATGTCTGAAATGTAATGAAATCCGGCATGTTTATATGAAATCCGACCGTGTATGAATGAATTTATTTTGATTAGTTTGAATTCCAGTATCACTGGCATTGGATGAACATGCAAAACAATACGTACTAGCATTATTCCCAGGTGATCACCTCGTTTGCAGCAGTTTCACATGTAGTCCCTCCGGTCCTTTCTAGTGTGCATACAAGTTTTATCTGTAGTCAAAGTATCTCTACTTTGACCAATCTTATAGATAAAAGTATGCACTTCCACAATGTGCAAAGTAAAAAGGAACAGAAGCAGTACAAAGAGCTTGAGCAGATTTTTAGCGTTTATGTACATTGCAATCAAACACACAGGGTTCATAGAGAACATTCAAAACAATCGATGATTATGCATCTCAGCGACTCACATGTCAGAGGAAAGATTTACTTCACAAATAAAGAATAAAGAAACAATTGATCGATGCTGCTGACAGCAAAGGGCGTCCCATTCGAAAATATCAAACGCATGTCTTGCTAAAATCAATGAGCAAAATTTTACAAGGTTGTCCCATTTCAAATATCAAATGCCTATGATTGTGGAATGGGCAGGGTTTGCCGTCAGTTCGGACATTGACATGGCACCTCGTGCTAAATAAACCAGCTGTTCTTTTTGTGCAGTTCCACCAAAATCAACCAAATTCACGTGTATCTTGTTTGATTTCGCCCTTATATGTTGCAACGCCTTGAACTTATCGGCACCTCCTTTCTTGTGGTGGAAATGAATGATTCGATGTATTCATGAACATTTTGTGCAGTTCCCATTGAAATCAAGCTGAGCACCCCTGTTTGCACAAATACAAAAAAAGTGATTAGTATAAAGCAAATTGTACTATGAATTGACAGTTTAAACAGACACCTACATGGTCCATGTAGAGCACACTTTTAGAAAATGGAATTCACCAGAAAGAATCCTAGAACAACATTGTACTCGCGCATCACAGCAAAAAAATGGAGATTTGTCAGTCCTTCTGAGCTAAAGTTAGTTTGGTCTCGTGGGGAGTAATGTAAACATCCTTCAACTGCTCCTTCTGATGAGAAGATAGATAGGGCTTCTTCATACTGGCATAATCGGAACTAGTCACTTCATGTAGTCCATATTCTTCTTCAGAGGAAGATGATCCTATTGTGCAAAGACAAGAGGACAACTAAATGCTAGCATCCCTGTTTTCTCGAAAAAAAGGAAAGGAAATATTTAAAACAGCTCAGATGAAGGACTTCTCAAGGACAATACCACTTTTTCATGACAATATCTAAACAGTAGCACAACACCAATAGAGATGACAAAGCTCAAATCATATGGATGAAATCAGTGGACGAGTACCAACCTTTGTCAGGAGGCTTATTGTGTAGAGCATATAGATGAAGCACTTGTCCGGAACCATCTGTTGTTATCTACGGTGGTGGCCATGCTTACTATATACTCCTCGATTAGTTTAATGTTTCCAACATCTTCTTGTGCAGTTCCACTAAAATATATGGTATCTTCAAAGAAGATCCCTGTTTGCACAAGTAGAGATAATGTATTACATTAAGAGTGGCATCAAATCAGTGGCAAAACAATTGCTCGTTCTAGCCATAGCAATAAATTAAGATGCAAAACTATATCATTACTTGTGTCATCACAGTTCCAGTGCTTCATTACAGCACCGGGAGTTGATTTTTGTTTTTCTTCCGCTTGTTCTTCCCCTTCATCACTTGGTTCAATAACAGACAAGCTCTGCCTTCAATGTAAGATTTGGCATGTCAATTAGGGAGCACAAGTATAGTACTAAACTTAATTTTCTGATGAAAGTTGCAAAATACAGGCCAACGGTTGTGAAATATCCTTATCTTACCTCAATGGGATATTACGGTGCACATACAGATTGGAAGTCTTGTCTCCATTTGTGCAGTTCACTAAAATCAAGCAACATTATCGTGCAAGTAGCACAACATATGAAAGCACACTGTAGAATCATGTGAAAGAAGGCTAGTACTGACCTCTCATGAAGCGGAATTCAAACAACTCACAAGAAGAAGATCTGAACCAAATTTGCCAACACGGATAGGGAGTAAGATCTCCTCTTGTGCAGTTCCACTAAGATCAAGCAATCAAGCAACGTTGTCGGTGTGACATTTTGGTTGAACTGCACAAAACACTCTTAAAACAAAAGTGTTTTGTGCAGTGCAACAAAAGGTCACAATGGCAACGAGGTGAAGTAGATAACCCTATTTACACAGAGGTGCAAAGGAAACAACTAGTGGTCAATAACGCTGGATGACACAAAAGCCAACAAAAAGAAGCATCTACCTTATCTAAATGGGAAAGAAAGCAAGACAATAGCATTTCTCAAACGGTGGCATTGATTAATATTAACATAGAGATTATATTAACAATAAAATTCGTTAAACATGTAATTTGCTTTTAACTGTGGCATTGCATCAATTTTCCAGCGGCATTATTAGAGGGTGTTTGTTTACACAAACATTTTGGTGTAGGGACTAAAAAAACTCCGTCTCAGTCCCATCTAAACCAAACAGGAGGGACTTTTAGGGACTAAAAGTGGGCATTTGGGACTAAAGAAAGAAGACCCCGAGGGAGTCTTTTTGGGACTTTTTCCAACAGTTGCCCCTGCCACGCATCGCACCTTGTCTCTATTAGTTCATTACTAGCTAGGGATAACATGGTCTTTTAGCATGTCATTTAATAACCTCTAGTCCATGTTTAGTCCCTGGTGTCGGTTTCAAAACCGTCGGATCTCGGGTAGGGGGTCCCGAACTATGCGTCTAAGGCTAATGGTAACAGGAGGCAGGGGACACGATGTTTTACCCAGGTTTGGGACCTCTCGATGGAGGTAATACCCTACTTCCTGCTTGATTGATCTTGATGATATGAGTATTACAAGAGTTGATGTACCACGAGATCATAGAGGCTAAACCCTAGAAGCTAGCCTATGATTATGATTGTTCTCGTCCTACAGACTAAACCCTCCGATTTATATAGACACCGGAGGGGGCTAGGGTCACACAGAGTCGGTTACAGAGAAGGAAATCTACACATCCGAATATCCAAGCTTGCCTTCCACGCAAAGGAGAGTCCCATCCGGACACGAGACGAAGTCTTCAATCTTGTATCTTCTTAGTCCAACAGTCCGGCCAAAGCATATAGTCCGGCTGTCCGAGGACCCCTTAATCCAGGACTCCCTCAGTAGCCCCTGAACCAGGCTTCAATGACAATGAGTCCAGCGCGCAGATTGTCTTCGGCATTGCAAGGCGGGTTCCTTCTCCGAATACTCCATAGAAGATTTAGGACACAAGGGTCGTGTCCGGCTCTGCAAAACAAATTCCACATACCACCATAGAGAGTATAATATTCCACAAATCTAATCTGCTGACAGCTTTTTATAGCATGACATCACGCCACGGTTTGGTCTTCATTCGAACCATTTTCATAACCAGCCACTACACGCGCTGCGAGGCAGTTTTACTGGCACGTCTTGTTGAAGCAGAGATCCTGTCCCCCCTTATCACGGGATTCTCATCAATAAAGGTGTGGGTAACCCAACCGTGTTTGTTTAATATGACTCCTTGACTTCAGGCAAGTCCCAAACGGTCACGCGGGGGACGCTTGATATTCGTCCTCTTTATAAAGGGGGCCAAGGCCTGTCCTTTTCTTTCCACGCTCGACCCTTCCCCTCCCGCACCTCGAGTTCCAACACCCAAGGCTCAAGCTAAAGCACTTCAGTCTTTAGACCATGTCCGAATCCAATCAAGGCCGGTGAATGGCCTCCTCCGTCACAGAGGAGGACATCCGGAAGCTTAGGAAGGCCAGGTATCTCACCACCGAGATTCAGCACAAGCTACCTGCTCCAGGGCAGGTCGTCCCCACTCCCGACCCCAATGAGAGCGTTGTCTTTATCTCCCACTTTCTCCAAGGGCTATGTTTTAGTGTTGATCCCTTCGTAAGAGGGCTCATGTTCTATTACGGACTAGATTTCCACGACCTAGCACTGGATTCCGTTCTTCACATCTTGTTGTTTATCGTCGTGTGTGAAGCCTTCCTCCGCATCACCCCCCACTTCGGCCTATGGCTCAAGACCTTCAATGTGAGGCCGAGGGTGATCGACGGGCGTCACGCTGAGTGCGGAGGCGCTATAATAAGCAAGGGCACCGACGCCTCATGGCCAAAGGGTTCTTTCGTGGAGACTTCTGATTTATGGCAGCGGGAGTGGTTTTACATCACCTCTCCCCGAGGTACAAAGCGGGTGGCTGCTCCAGCGTTCCGCCCGGGCTCTCCACCACAACTAGCGTCATGGGTGAACAAAGGGCTGGACTAGGGGCCGGCAAATGACATGCCGACATTACAGAGCCACATCCGAGACCTTCTCAAGAGGGATATCAGTCTTGCCAGTATAATGCAAGTGATGCTGGTTCGTCGAGTCCTGCCCTGCCAACGTCGTCCTCTCCGTATGTGGGAGTTCAACCCAGAAGGACCGTGAACCGTTCAACAATTCTTTGGCAGGACGCTCAAAGAGATGTACGAGTTATTCTTCGGATCACGAATAAAGTGTTCGGACACCATCGAGGATGTGGGTCTCAATTGTAACTGCCCGGATACCCTGGTAAATACTTCTGCTGCCGAACACACCATCCTTTATATTTATTATAACATCATTCTAAAAAATTGTTCTCTGCCAGGACTGGCTGAAGAAGGCGGAGAGGATTAGGTGCCCGACCACTCTTCCCGAAGGCACGCCGAATCCTTTGTTGACCAGGATGCTTGACCGCGCGCCGTATCAGGTGCCATCAGGCGAAGACGAGGGGAGGAATAGAGAAGCCACAGATGGGCCTCATTTTTTACACATCCAGATTGGAGGAATAGGTGCCTCCGTGAAGGAGGATAATCGGGGAGGGGAATCTAAAATACCTTCTCCTCAAGGTAAGAAAAGGGGCGCCTCCAAAGATTTGGAAACGGAAGCTTCTAAACGCGGGAAGAAAACATCGCAAGGGCCTCCACCAAACTGTAAGTGAAAGAGTACTTTGATAAACATATCTTGTTTTGTCTCTGAGAATAATGACCAAAACATATTTGTTGTAGTCCAGCTCGTAGCCCTTCTCTAGAGAATTTGTCCTCGGGGGATCTTCCTCCGAAATGATGGAGAGCGAGTCACCTCCCCTGCCTCCCCGTCACATGGGGCGGACGACCCCGAAGTGTCGTCACGGAGGATTTCTCCGGATCCACCAAGGTCAGAAGTTGACACTTCGGCTGCCAAGGAGAGCTTTAGGAGGAGTCCGGGATTGTCCGGCGCACAGCCGGACACACTAATGGGCCTTCTGGAGCGAGCGGCCGTCTCCGAGATGCATCGTGCTCTAATGGGCACGGTAGTTGAGAGGATTTAATCCGTGAAAAGCGGTTTGAATGAAGCTTTTACGAGTCTACTGAGAGGCTTTGAGGTACGCAAAAAGTGTATTTTTGATGTTTCCGCACATGCTAAGTGTGCCCTATATAGATAGTAGCCCCTGAGACTCTGGTTGCCGTCAACGTGGCGGACAGAGGATCATAATCTCTGTTAATAATCGCACTGCTTTATGTGCAGGTGGCTGAGGGTTCGGCAGCTGACTGATCTCCTGATTTTGCCGAACTAAAGCAACAGCTAGACGTGGCCGATGCTGACATCACGCTTGTTAACAAGCGGCTTGACGAGGCCCAAGGTATGTATATTCGGCTTGTCAGCAAATATTTAAGAGGAGCATGATGCTAGTATCTATAATATGTTGTTACTGCAGATGGAGCTGCTGCCGTGGAAACCATTCGGGCGGAGCTTGCCCGAGCCAAGGAGCAAGCCCGGATAAGTGATGCGGCCGCTCTGAAGGCGGTCAAGGAGTTAAGAGCCGAACAGGCTGCTCGTCACCGGAGCGAAGAAAAGATAGCTCAGATGGCTACCGCGCTGGAAGATGCCGCCACCCACCGCGAGCTCCTTGAAAAGGAAAATCAAGCAAAAGCGGCTAACCTTAAGATGGCCCTGGAGGCAGCCAAGGAAACCCGCTCTGAAATGAGGGGGATGAGGGAGGAGCTTCGTGAAGCCAGAGATATCGTGGTTGGAAAGCCCTATCTGTTGCGGATAAAATTCGGAGATCGGAAGTATGCCCCTCTGGACCAGTTGTGGATGCGGCGGACGCATATGCGGACCTGGCAAAGAGTGCTGCTGATGCATCCGAGTTTTACAAAGATCGGAAGGACCATAAGGCTGAGAGGTTATTCTGGTCGCAGTTCAGTGCCCCGACGCGTCCGCTGCCATTGAATGAAAAGATGGCCACATGGGACGAACTCCATAGGTTTTCCGGGCTTGCTATGAGATCTGTCGTGGATCATCTTTGGCCACAAGGGCCAAGGCCAGACATCTATTTTGTATTGGTGCAACAATTCCTTGGTGTTGTGTCGCATATCGATGATGTGAAGAGGTCGGCTGCATAGAGGGTGCACGGATGGCTCTTGCCCATGTTAAAACATACTGGGCTAGGATGGAAGCTACCGCTATTGCAACCCGGAGTGCGGAGGATGGCCAGGACCCGGCCGAGCACTATTTTGATGAAGTCTTAGAAGGCGCCCATTTAATAGAGGCTCAGTGCTCGAAGAGTGCCATTTGTATCGCGATTGTAAAGAAAATGCTATTTTGATTATAAAGGCTGTTTTTTATACTTTTGCCCGAAAGTATTATAATGCCTCCCGTGCGTCCGTTTATGTATATATATATATATCCTGAAAGTTTGCAGTCGTCGGCTTCAGTCCCCACGCATATAATGTAGGGGTGTCTGAGAAAATGCGTAGTCACACTTGATCCAACGTCTTGGTCCGTTAAGGAGGTGATAGCGCGGCGAACCAGGCAATCGGACTATATAGCTTTAACACTTTCACTTAGCCATAGGAGTTTGGCGGTGGGGCTACTATATAGCCCCTAGTACTTTCGCGTTCAGCCGGATATGGTGCGCGTATGTACGTGACTGGGAAACCGGTCCTTTGTTAATTCGGAGAAATCGCGAGGATTCCGCTGGGTCATCGAGTGGTTGACCAGTCTCGCACTGTATCATGACACTCAATTTTTGGCTTTCTCTACTGAGGTGCTCGTCCAGGTGAACCGGGGCACAATCGCAGTAGTTCTCCTGGTGCCGCCTTAGCCGATAGAACGAAATGTAAGGTAGCAAAACACGGGAGCCGGGCAAACCCAACATTTTACCAAAGACATGATTCAAAGCAGATGCATATAAGGCCAAACTCACAACGCCGAACACTCCCTAAGGTATTCGGACTTTATAATGTGTACTGGGCTGAATAACGCCCTTAACAATGAGCCCTGAGTTTCTAGGTATGAGCAGTAGTCTGGTGTGACAAAAATGCCGAAAACGCCAGTATCCCTCCCAGTTGTATAAAGATTCCAGAGGGGAAGAAGCAACAAGAAATGTTAAAAAGGTTTACGCAGGGTCTTAATCTAAAGAGAAACCTTTGTGCGGGGCCCTACTGCACGTCTGTGCCTTTATCTCCGTTGTGCCATATCCTGGAAGGGTGTAGCACGATGATCATCTGTAAAAGTAAAAACCCAGGTGAAAGACTTCGTGTGAGGTGTTCGTTAATCTGAATGAATCATGAAAATGCAATATGATGTTTTTATTGATAGGGTCGAGCCAAAATATGGGCTCTTTTTGCGAGCCACCCTAGCAACTTTTGTGGGGAAATCCCAACTGGGCTGTGTAAGTGCATCTAGTGCCACCCCTAGTTTGGTTTTGGAGTATTGACGACAAACGTGGTTGAGGGACTAATGTGTTTGTGAGAATTGCAGGATAACACAGGTAGTAGTCCCTCCTTGATTCGGTTTACCAACCGGAGATGACCCCTAAAAATGGATGAAGACATTGAAGATAATGGTGGTACGTGAAGATATTCACATTTAAGACTATGACAGAGGAAGACATTGAGTGAAGACTATGGAGCGCGAAGACTTAGTAGTTCCGTTGTTTCTTTTCTTCTTTGTTGAGTCATACGAACCACCGCACTTTTAAGTGGGGTGTAAGTGAACAAAGTCAGAGTGACTGAAGTGATGCGCAACCAAAATCCTATGTCTTCGAGCGAAGACAATGAGAGCAAATCTTATCCAGAGTCGGATAAGTCAGCTTTACTTGTATCCCAAGTCAAGCTATCGCGTGTGTTTGAAATCTGACCGTTGTGACACGTGTCAGTTCCTTAGTGACCCAGGGTCATTTCGGAAAAATTAGGTCGGGTTGCCTAGTGGCTATAAATAGCCCACCCCTAGACCATAAACTGGTGGCTGCTCAGAGTTAGTGCACGACTTTTGTCGTTAAGAGCAACCCACCTCCGAAGAGTTTGAGAGAGAAATCCTTGTGAGGACAAAGCCCAAAACACCCAGAGCCCAAAGAGTGTTTGGCATCACTGAAGTCTTTCTGTCTGCGTGACCTGAAGACTTGTTACACTTGAGGACTGTGAATCCTCCAGCCGGTTAGACGTCGCGTTCTGAGCATCCAAGAGTAATTGTGGATTGCTAGTGAATGAAGTCTGTGAAGGTTTGGAAGTCTACCTTGAAGACTTACCAGAGTGATTGGGCGAGGATTGTGTGTCCTTAGCTCAAGGGGAATAAGGTGAAGACACGGTCTTCTGAGTTCAATCTCAGCCTCCCTAACCAGACGTACAGTTGTCACAGCAACTGGAACTGGTCGAACAAATCCTTGTCTTCAAAATGCACAGGTTCTATCTCTTACTCTCCTTACTTACAGTTCGCCTTTGTGAAGTCATTGCCTGATTGCTATGCCTGTTTGACTTCACTGAGTGACTACTTGTTCTGATTGGCTTCATACTATCTTCCATCCTGATCCTACTACCTAGCTGCTATTAGTCATAATGCTTTAGCTTCATACTTGTCTGACTATGGCTTGTCTAGTGTAGTTCATCTTCCGCTGCATGTTTATAGGTCCTGTTTTCGTGTTTGTCTTCGAAACTTTCATGTTTTGAAGACTTTCATAAAAATCGCCTATTCACCCCCCTCTAGTCGATAACTAGCACTTTCAATTGGTACCAGAGCAAGGTACTCCCTTGTTCGGTGTGATTCGGTTTAACCACCTGGAGTTTAGCTATGTCGATTGCAGGGATAATCAAAGTCTCCGCTACGTGCCCTGTCTTTGGTGGCACTGAATATCCCTACTGGAAGAATAAGATGCGATGCATCTTGAAGCCATTGATGTTGATCTATGGTATGTCGTCAAGAACGGCGTTCCCAAGACTGGTGAAGGTGTCTCTCCTACCGATGTCAAGAAGTTCATTCAACTCGATTCTACTGCAAAGAACATCATCTGTGGTCATCTGACCAAAGGGCAGTATGGCCATGTGAGTGCTTTGGAAACGTCGAAGCTAGTCTGGGACTGGCTCTCCAAGGTCAATGAAGGCGTTTCAACTCAGAGAGATCAAAGAATCAGTGTCCTAGGCAACCTCTTCAACCGCTTCAAGAGAAATGACAATGAAAATGTCCAGCTCACGTTTGATCGCCTCACTGACATCACAAACGAGCTTCAGGCTCTCGGCGCCACTGAGATCACCAAGCATAAAATCGTCAAGATGCTTCTGAGATCTCTTGACAGCTCATTTGACACTCTAGCTCTTATGATTCAAGAATGCCCTGATTTCAAGACACTCGATCCATCTAACATACTTGAGAGACTCAACACACATGAGTTCCAGCTATCTGAGAAAAGAGACACCTATGGTCCCAACTATGGCCGAGCTCGCGCTTTGAAGGCAAAGGTTGTTTCCTCATCTGAAGAAGAATCTGACTGCAGTTCTGGTGAAGCTGAAGACCTTGGAAAGGAGCTTGCTATGCTTGTGAAGAAGTTCCAGAAGTTCACTAAGAAGAAAGGCTTCAGAAAGTCTTCACGATCCAGCTCAAGAAATGATGAACTTCTTCCCAAGCCCACAAGAAGAGAACCTGTCACAAGTGTAAGAAACCTGGCCACCACATCTCTGAGTGTCCACAGTGGGACAATGAGAAGAAAAAGAAGAAGAGCAACGAATATGATTCTGATGACAAGAAGAAGAAGAAATACTCAAAATCTTCTTCCAAGTCCTCTTCCAAGTCTTCATCTCACAAGAAAAGTTCATCTGGCAAGGCTCGTGCTTTTGTTGGCAAGGAAATGGATTCAGAGGAGGAGTCTGCTTCTGAGGAGGCAGAAGTGGTGGAGTCTGAGGAGGAGTCTGACTCTGGCATTGCAAGTCTGGCTTTAGCTTCAGCCTACGTGGCCAAGTCCATCTTCAATACTGAAGACAATGCATCCATCACCAACGTTGATGCCAGTGACAAGGACGACTCCGCTCCCACTTACTGCTTCATGGCACGTGGTGCCAAGGTAAACTCATGCGATGCTTACTTTCAAACATCAAGTGAAGATGACTCTGATTGTGAATCCAAACCTAGCTACAAAAAACTTGCTAAAATTGCAACTGAACACCAAAAAGCTATGGAACATATTCAAAAACTGTTAGACAAAAGCGATGACCTGTTGGACGCGGTAATCACTAAGACTCAGTCCTTAATTAAAGACATTAAAAATCTTCATGTTAAGTACCAGGAACTTGAAGGTCGTCATGAAACCCTCTCAACATCTCATGAAAAGCTTTCCTATGATTATCTTCAAAGGAAGCAGGATCTTGAGAAATTGATATCGGATCATGAAGATCTTCAAAAGGAGAACGAGTCACTTCGCGCTCAACAGATCAGTCCCGCTCAGGAAGGATTTGAACCACCATGTTTAAAATGCATTGAGCGTGATAACGCTACTTCTGTTGCTGGATGTTCTACTGCTCCTATTGCAATATCTTCAACTGCTGATGTGGTAACTAACCCCTCTGTTGAGGATACCACTACTATTGCTGATGAGAATGCCAGGTTGAAGACACTGATTGAGACAGGGATGTACAAAATCCTCAAAGGGCATCAGAAATTATGTGATGTCCTCAAAAAGCAGATTCTGAACCGAAACCCTAGAAAAGAGGGTATTGGATTCGAGAGGAAAATGAATGTAGATGGGTCATACTGGAAGCCTGAGCAGTACCCCAAAACCACATGGGTTGCTGCAAAGGAACCTTCAGTAGATCCATCCACCTTATCTGGTTTCACTTGCGCTAACCCCATTATCATTGATGAATCCTTTGATGCAAACTATAAACTGTTTAAGAATCAGAATGGTGAAGTGTTTGCCAGGTATATTGGTACTAACTACAGGAATGGACCACCTATGAAGAAGATTTGGGTACCTAAACAGCGTATTGAGAATCTTCCTGTGAATGTCATCATGACACCACCAAGGAAGAAGACAAACCCCAGACCTATGGCTTCATATGGCCCAAAGGCTTCATACGGATACATGACTCACCTGAGTCACCCTAATGCCAATGTTTTGCAGGGAAACCATACTCAGACTTATGAATATGAGCGTGTGTCTTCAAACCTCTATGTTCATAAGACTAAGAACTTTTATGCTTATTCATATGAGTATTATGCTTCTCCTGCAAGGCTATTTGCTAGGGCTCCAAAGCCAAAATTCTCAGATGCTGCACTTAGACTCAATGCTTCTAAACCACCCATGAAAATGTGGGTATTGAAGAAGAATTAACTTTCTTTTGCAGAGAAGGGTCTCCAGCCTGAAATCAAAGGCGTCCGATGCTATTGCTGGGGACCTAAAACACATTAAGGGACGCATGATAAAATGGTCTTACTATGAATCGCTTGCCAGTCATACTATCAGTTCTAACCTTGATCTAAGCTTTGATAATCCTCTTGTGCGTCAAATGTTTATGCTTCACAACACTCTTTGTGAAGCTATCCTCCTAACTGCACTGTAGGGTATGACACCTCGTGCTTCAGAATGGATTATGGATAGTGGATGCACTAATCGCATGACTGGTGATCGAAGTCTTCTCATGGACTCAACCTTACGTCCATGTGATAAAAGTCACATGACATTCGCAGATATAGGTAAAAGCAAGGTATTGGGACTAGGTAGAGTTGCAATCTCAAGGGATCAGCACATGGATAAACTGATGCTTGTTGAATCCCTTGGTTTCAACTTAATGTCTGTCTCAATGCTTTGTGACTTAAACATGATTGTGCTATTTGGAAAATATCGTTGCCTTGTAGTAATGGAATCTGACAAGTCTCTAGTCTTCGAAGGGTACAGGAAAGATGATCTGTACATGGTAGATTTCTTAGCAGGACCACAGGTGGCTGTATGTCTTCTAGCCAAGTCTTCTGAGTGCTGGCTCTGGCATCGGAGGCTAGGGCATGCTGGCATGAGGAACCTACACACTCTCGCCAAGAAGAAGCACGTCATAGGCATCGAAGACGTCAAGTTCAAGAAAGATCATCTATGTGGTGCTTGTGAAGCTGGGAAGATGACAAGGGCCAAACATCCCTCGAAGAAAATCATGGCTACTTCTCGACCTTTGGAGTTGCTCCACATGGACTTGTTTGGTCCCACTCACTACTCTACTCTCACTTCCACTGCTTGTCTCTATGGTTTCGTCATTGTTGATGATTATTCAAGATACACTTGGGTGCACATAATTCTCTTCAAGACTGAAGTGCAGGATGTCTTCAGACGGTTCGCCAACCGCGCCATGAACAACTATGGCGTCAAGATCAAGCACATTAGGAGTGACAACGGCACAGAATTCAAGAACACAGGCCTCGACCTCTATCTTGACACCTTAGGCATCACTCATGAGTTTTCTCCTCCTTACACACCTTAGCAGAATGGCATCATGGAGCGCAAGAACTGAATCCTTATTGAGATGGCTCAAACGATGCTTGATGAATACAAGACTCCAAGAAAATTCTGGCCTGAAGCCATTGATACTGCATGCCATGTCATCAACCGTGTTTATCTACAGAAGCTTCTAAAGAAAACATCATATGAGCTCCTAACTGGTAAGAAGCCAAACGTAAGCTACTTCAGAGTATTTGGTGCTAGGTGCTGGATCAAGGATCCACATCACACTTCAAAATTTGCACCGAAAGCACATGAGGGTTTTATGCTTGGTTATGGAAAGGACTCGCACTCCTACAGAGTCTTCAACCTCTTTCACTATAAAGTGGTTGAAACTATGGATGTGCAGTTCGGTGAAACTAACGGCTCACAAAGAGAGCACTTGCCAAATGTGCTACATGAAGTACCTACCAGTGAATCAATCAAGCTTATGGGAACAGGAGATATCATACCATCAGATGCGCTGCCTGAAGAGGAACTCATTATTTCTGCACCTGATCAACTTGAAGACATTGCTCAGCCTGAAGACAATCCTCCAAATAATGACAATGTTCAGCAGGAGCAAAATCTTCGTCTAGTTCATCCTCGTGTTGCAAATGAAGTACAAATAGAGAAGATAATCGATAGCATCAATGCTCCTGGTCCACTCACTCGTTCAAGAGCAACACAACTAGCAAATTTCTATGGGCACTTTGCATTTGTCTCAATCTCAGAACCCAAGAAAGTTGCTGAAGCCTTCATGGAACCTGAATGGATTCAAGCTATGCAAGAAGAAGTATGTGTTGCACAACCGCCTGGCTGTGAAGACCCAAAACATCCTGATATGGTATACAAGCTCAGCAAGGCACTGTATGGCCTCAAACAAGCCCCTCGTGCTTGGTATGACACACTCAAAGACTTCCTGAAGAGCAAAGGCTTCAAGCTTGGTTCTCTAGATCCCACTCTCTTCACGAAGACATATGATGGTGAACTGTTTGTGTGCCAAATCTATGTGGATGATATTATCTTCGGTTGCACCAACAAGAAATACAATGATGAATTTGCTCACATGATGCAAGAACAATATCAAATGTCCATGATGGGAGAGCTGAAGTTCTTTCTCGGTCTTCAAATCCGTCAGCAACGCAACGACATCTTCATATCTCAAGAAAAATATCTCAAAGATTGCCTGAAGAAGTTTGGAATGCAAGACTGCAAAGGATACACGACGCCAATGCCAACCAAAAGTCATCTAAGCCCCGACGTCAATGGTAAAGATTTCGATCAATAGGTATACCGCTCCATGATTGGTTCTTTACTTTATTTATGTGCATCTAGGCCAGATATCATGCTTAGTGTTTGCATGTGTGCCCGATTCCAAGCGGCACCAAAGGAGTCGCATCACTTAGCTATGAAGCGAATTCTTCGATATTTGGCTTACACCCCAACACTAGGATTATGGTATCCAAAGGGCTCAGAGTTTGATCTGGTTGGATTTTCGGATGCGGATTATGCTGGTGACAAGGTGGATCGCAAGTCTACATCAGGCACATGTCATTTTCTGGGTCGATCTCTTGTTTGTTGGTCTTCAAAGAAGCAGAACTGTGTATCAGTCTCAACTGCTAAATCTGAATACATTGCTGCTGGATCTTGCTGCGCTCAGCTTCTATGGATGAAGCAAACTCTTAAGGACTATGGCATCCATCTGAAGCATGTGCCACTCTACTGCGACAATGAAAGCGCTATCAAGATTGCCAATAACCCAGTTCAGCACTCGAAGACAAAGCACATTGAAATTCGTCATCACTTTCTCAGAGATCATGTTATGAAAGAAGGTATTGATATCATTCATGTCAAGACAGAAGATCAGTTGGCTGATATGTTCACTAAGCCCTTGGATGATAAAAGGTTTTGCAAGTTGCGGTGTGAGCTAAATATCTTGGAATCCTCGAATGTCCTGTGATTAGGCACACATCCTAACACTTATGCAGTTTGATGACTTAGATGTGCAACACACGAAGTAATGTATATCTTCAGTCAATGAAGACATACACTCTAAGTGTGAATACATTAACGTGGAAATTGACTTCAGAGCGCCACGATAATTGTGCGCCGTGTCTGGGTCTAATACTTCCTATACGGTGGGTAACGCCACCACCAAACTCTTCTGAAGTGTTTCCTCATGGCGTCATATTTGCAAAGTCTTCGCAATTGATTTAACTTTAACATTAAGTTGACTTCGTGATTTGG
>NC_041391.1:231572801-231657979 GCF_002162155.2 Triticum dicoccoides
TATTGTATTCTGTCCTCTACAACATTCACTTATGCCTATGTCTTCTTGTTTGAATCTTGTGAACTAAGTGAATGTGATCGGACCCTAACCTCTCTATGCTTTCTATCTCAAGCTCTATCTATCCAAATCATATGCATTCTGTTGAAACTATCAAATGTCTTCTCTGCGTCCTTGTCAGCAGAAAATACAAAGACAAACATTTATATCCTTTTTGGCTGAAACCCACAGAATTCGGAACGACCGCCCCGACAATCCAGGCGTGTGTGGGACGTCGAACGACTTTCAATGAGTTGCATGTTCGCCATGTTTCCATCAGATGTGAACCGCCAGGGCCACCTGCGTAATTGCGCTGTGCTGTCCCTATCCTTATAAATGCATGTCTTGTCTCGGTCAAAATCCTTCTTCCTCCTTCTCCATCTCTTGCAAACCCTAGCGCCTGCGCTAGCTCTCGATGACACCGACGATGAAGCACTTAGCTACCGTGACCTCCTCGACGTCATCCTCACACCGGCCGCGGACCTCGTCTTCTCCGCCGTCGCCGTAGGTGTCTTCCGTCACCAAGTTAGGGCATGGGAGATCGAACTGCTCGGCATCCATCTTCGCTTCGTCTAGCAGTTCTTCATGTGGTAATAAAAGTTTACTTTTTACCGTCTTTTTGATCCGATAGATTCATCCCTTCCTACCAAAAGTGGTTTCTGTATCTTCGAACATGGACCTATCTCTTTCTGCATCTCATATTCTGCCTAGTATATTCACTTATGCTTCTTCACAAGTTAGATTCCTCACTTGTACTTATTCTTGGATTTGTACAACTCTAGAACCAACTCTCATCATATAAGTGAATGTCTTCGTGTTATGAGGTCAATGTCTTCAAACTGATTTATCTTCAAAATCTTCTGAGAATGCATATGACCTCTTCCCCTTCCCTCGCACCTTTAATGCTGTCACAGGTACATGTCCGTTGGAGAATCCCTTGGTTATCATAGTCTACATTCGTTTGCAGAGTTCTTGCAGAGTCACATCAACTCACCTGATGCGAGTTCCTGTCAGTCCAGCCGCTTGAAGCCATTGCAAGTACTAAAGCCTTTCAGTTTACACTTCATGGCAACAGGAAAATCAGCAAGAAAGGGAGGCAGACAGCATCGTGGTGACACCTCCAAGGATTTACCTCCAGATTTGCATGAGATGTACAAAATTGATCCAGAGGAAACCTACACTGAATGCAAGAATCGAATCCAATGGATTCACATATATTGGGCAGAAGAATGGTTCAGATACCGCTTCATCACCAAGGAATATGCAGAGAAGAATGCCATTAAGGCACCCTGGAATGATATTCTGTACAGAAATCTTCCACCCAGGAATCAGGCTGAAGCTATTGAGCAAGGCTTCTATCCTTGCATGGTGCGCAGACCACATCCTGAGAATGCTGACCCGTCTTCACTGCTCTGGTGTCGTGAAGACAATCTGTTCAAGCGCAACTACTAGTTCGCCAAAAACTCAGCTGCAACGAACAAGAAGGATCTGGGGCTTGACTTCAACCCTGGTCCCTCCTCACCTCGGGAGGATGGCACCCGTGAAGCCAATGAAAACAGGATTGACCCCTTCTACAACCTTGCTGGCCTCATCACTCACATCACCATTCGAGGTGCCAAAGTAGATCATTCTGATGATGATGATGCTGACACTGACGAAGCTCCACCTCCTCCTCCAAAGCCTAAGAAGCAAAAGAAGACTAAAGCTTCAAAATCATCTGCTGCTCCAAAAGCTTCAAGAGTGAAGCCATTGGCAACTGCCCCTTCTGCTCCAAGCAATAACTCTAAAGATCTCTCTCGCATCTCCAAGAGGCGTGAGAAGCCTCAGAAGGCACCAGTTCAGAAACTGAGTCATGCACTGACGCCTGCAGCCATTCTGAGGAATGAAACTGAACCCATTGACTTGTCTTCTGATGAAGAATTTGGTGAAGATGCTCTGGAAGAGCTGATTAAGAGCAAACAAGAGGCGGAGATCTTCAACGATCTACCCCTCTTTGATGTAAACATTCTGAAGAACTTCATTGATGAGTGGTTTGATAACCAAGATCTCAGCTTTGATGACCTTCAGCTTCCCATTGGCGTTAGCATTGCTTTCGAAGGCGCCATTGCTCCTGAGCTTGCTCTGGCTCAACGCATCATTGAACTGAAGCGAAAGATCGACTTCGAGAAGGAACAGTACAAGAAGCATGTCGCCAGGCTGAATGTGGATGATGTGCAAAAGTTCAAGGTGATACTTAATGACCTCAAGGAGTCGTTTCAGAAGAAACACGAGGAAGCCAAAGGCTCAAGAGAGCACATGAAAGCACTTGCTGACAAATGCGTTCAAGCCTACAATGAAGCTGAAAAGCGCAAAGCACTTGGCCGCCCTGGCATTGACCCCTCAATGGCTGCCAAGAAGAAGAAGTCATCTGAAGCCCACACTGAAGCACCACGGTAGGAAGAACCTCACATTGTCTTCCCTGCCAGCATGCGCGGCTCAAAGCCCAAGGCTCCTTCAGTGGCTTCTGAACAGAAGAAAACCAAGGCAGTTGAAGCCGAAGCCAGGAAGCGGAAAACCAAGCGCACCACTGATGAAGAACCACCCCCTAAGAAGAGAAAGACCAAGAGAAGAGATCGGGCTGCTCCCACAGAGCCCCTTGTTGTTGAACCCCTTGCATTTGTTCCCCCTCCGTCTGCAAACCAAGAGAGTCGCATGATTGTTCATGAGCCTGCTTGCACAGAGGCTCCTGAAGCTCAAGAAGTTCCAGTCGTCGACCCCATCGCGACTGAAGATATTGCTCAAGATGATGTAGTTCTTCCTCAGATCGAACGCCCAACGGTATCATCTCTTGTTCGAACGAACAATGAGCTTATCAGCATTGGTCGTCCTTTGACACCAATATCACAAGATGCATCGTGGGCTGATCGCCCCTAGCAAGCTACCCCACCTCAAGCCTCACCAAGTACACCCTAGCCATCAAGTGTGCCCGTCATCAGCCCCATGTCCAATGATGACAACTACATGGAAACCTCACCATCACCAAAGGCGTCGCCGATATTCCAATGGCTTCGCAAAGGCCTGAAGCCATCCATGACCACCATCACAGAAGAGGGCTCCAACTTGTCAAGCTCAGTGGCACGTCAAGTGTTCTCTGAAGACACTCCTTCTGTGATGGTCCCTGTGTTTGAAGCAAATGCTGCTGAAGACCCTCCGGCTGCATCAGCCGGAGGAACACAAGAAGAAGAGCGTGTCACTACTCCCCCTACAACACAAGAAGAAGTTAATGAAGAGAATTAGTCCATGCCAGAACCTCCAGCTACTCAAGTGGAGGTGAGAACCTTGAGGCTGCCACACATGACATTCCTGAAGCCAATGACGTTGTCATGGTCGACGCCAATGTGCAGCCTACAGTGGCCAATGCACCAGTAGCCAATGAAGCTCATCAAGCTGATGAAGTCAATGCCGCACCTGTCGCCAATCTGCAGCCTGAAGTTAATGCCACTGCTCCTGTTCCGCCTCCAAGGCCACACACTATCGAGCAAGCATACAACTATGGCCAGCTTGTCACTGTCAGATGGCCTATTCTGATTCCTCCACCTGCTGCTGGTCCTCAATTTGACTACCATGTCGAGCACATGCCTCAGGTTCAGAAGCCAAAGCCAAGACTGCCCAGATTTCCAGGTACTGCCATTCACCAGGATCCTTCAATGTCAACGGCTTCATTGCACACAACACCTTCTTCGATAGCGACAAGAACCCCTACACCAAGCCCAAGATTTCATCTGATCGGTTCTGGAGTTATCAGCAGCGCAGCTACTATTCATGCATTCTGTACAACCAAGGCCGCATTTTTCCGCATATGCACCTTGATACTGAAGCCATAGCTGGCCTGCCCTGCTTGGAAGAAGCTCTCGATTGCTTCTGAGAGTCTGGCTTACTGCATTTTGTCACTGACAAGGAACACTAGAATGAAGAGTTGCTGCTCCAATTCTACGCCACTCTGGATATCAGAGGCTACAACAGGGATCCTAAGACTTGGGTCCTTGAGTGGATGACAGGAAATGTTCATCATGAAGCCAAAGCATTTGATGCCATTGAGCTTACTGGCCTGCCCACTCCAGGTGATCTCTATGAACCTGGTTGTCAGCTTCACACTGCAGCTGTGGAAAGCATCTTTCACAGGCCTGAACCCAACATGAGCCAGATGCTTAGTATGATGAAGCCATTGCCTCCAGATGCAGAATATCCTACGGAATTCTTTGTTGAAGACCTTGAGTATCTGCCACGCACGATCTATCACATCATAAGGCGAACTCTCTGGCCTATCAAAGGACATTCTCCAAAGGCTAAGCTAGAAGGTGCAATGAAGACATTGGTCTTCCATATTCTTCATGGAAAAAGCTTCAATGCACAAGATTTCTTCATCTGCCAACTTGCTGCATCAGGATCTGACATTTTTGGCTTGAAGTTCTATGCTCCATGGATCATGCGTCTGATCAAGCTTCACACTACTTTCAACTATCAGCCATCTGCACGCAACCACATTGTCTTCTTGCCAGATGTTGATATGTCTATTGAAGCCATCTATCCAGAGCCTGACAAAGAGCCACTTTATCTTCACAATGTTGATCGTCAGAGCTTCACTCAGCCTATTGAAGGTGTGCTGGCTGCCACTCGAGTCTATCCGTTGGCTGGTACTACACGTGCACCTCACCGTGCCCCAACCGAAGCCACTAACAGCACGATTGCTCAACGGCCTCAAAAGTGATCTCTTGTTCTCAATGACCGAGAGCTTCTCGTTGGCCTGCATCAGAAATAGGATAGGCATCATGATTGGCTCAAGTGCCAGATGCAGAGCATCATGACTGATGGCAATCGCATTCGCAACCTTGCAACCAAGAATGCCTTTGTCGCGCATGAAACCTGTCGACACACATGGAAAGGGCTGACACTTATGTGTGCTGAGGAAGATCTTCAGGATGATGGCTTCTCAGAATGATTCAAGTTTGATTCCACTCCGCCCAGAAATGATGTTCTGCGGCGCACTCCATCTCTTGAAGACTCAGAGTTCTCCTCTTCTGCTGCAACTGTGAATGCTCGTGTGATCGATGATCAAGATTATGATACTTCGCCACCTCCAACACGCATCAACACTGCTCCAAGCTCGTCTGCACTGCCAAACCTCGACACCAACCCTGCATCTTCTCCTACTCCTTTTGGGAACGAGTAGAGGCTCAATGTCTTCAAACCTTTTTGGTCCTTACTGGCAAAAGGGGGAGAAGCTATGAGTTGATAGTCTTCAAGCGGGTTCATATGGGCGGTTGCACTACATTTTGCCTAGTGTTTACAACTCTTGCTTTTGATACATTTGATTCTCTGAGTTGTAACACTTAAACTCGATGGTCATCTGCCACTTATTTGCTATTTTGTGATGTGATGATAAATTCCGCATGTGCGATGATAACTTCCGCACTTAAATCATTTCGCAGACGTCCATTTTTCATTATGCATGTCATTATCTTCGTTACATCGAATCATGCATGTTGAATTGTCTTCATAAGTTGAAGAGGATCTCCACAAGTAGAACCTGCCATGTGCATTTGCATTCCAAAAGCAAATTATTTATATGCACATATTCAGGGGGAGCCTTTTGCCACTTACGAAGACAATACCTCATCGTTTACAATTTCACATATCTTTATCCCCGTTGAAAACTTCAACCAGTTTGTCATCAATCACCAAAAAGTGGGAGATTGTAAGTGCATCTAGTGCCACCCCTAGTTTGGTTTTGGAGTATTGACGACAAACGTGGTTGAGGGACTAATGTGTTTGTGAGAATTGCAGGATAACACAGGTAGTAGTCCCTCCTTGATTTGGTTTACCTACCAGAGATGACCCCTAAAAATGTATGAAGACATTGAAGATAATGGTGGTATGTGAAGATATTCACAATGAAGACTATGACAGAAGAAGACATTGAGTGAAGACTATGGAGCGCGAAGACTTAGTAGTTTTGTTGTTTCTTTTCTTCTTTGTTTAGTCATAGGAACCACCGCACTGTTAAGTGGGGTCTAAGTGAACAAAGTCAGAGTGACTGAAGTGATGCTCAACCAAAATCCTATGTCTTCGAGCGAAGACAATGAGAGCAAATCCTATCCAGAGTCGGATAAGTCAGCTTTACTTGTAGCCCAAGTCAAGCTGTCGCGTGTGTTTGAAATCTGACCATTGTGACACGTGTCAGTTCCTTAGTGACCCAGGGTCATTTCGGACACATCAGGTCGGGTTGCCTAGTGGCTATAAATAGGCCACCCCCTACACCATAAATTGGTGGCTGCTCAGAGTTAGTGCACGACTTTTGTCGTTAAGAGCAACCCACCTCTGAAGAGTTTGAGAGAGAAATCCTTGTGAGGACAAAGGTCAAAACACCCAGAGCCCAAAGAGTGTTTGGCATCACTGAAGTCTTTCTATCTGCGTGACCTGAAGACTTGTTACACTTGAGGACTGTGAATCCTCCAGCCGGTTAGGCGTCGCGTTCTGAGCATCCAAGAGTAATTGTGGATTGCCGATGGACGAAGTCTGTGAAGGTTTGGAAGTCTACCTTGAAGACTTACCAGAGTGATTGGGCGAGGATTGTGTGTCGTTAGCTCAAGGGGAATAAGGTGAAGACACGGTCTTCTGAGTTCAATCTCAGCCTCCCTAACCAGACGTACAGTTGTCACAGCAACTGGAACTGCTCGAACAAATCCTTGTCTTCACAATGCACTGGTTCTATCTCTTACTCTCCTTACTTACAGTTCACCTTTGTGAAGTCATTGCCTGATTGCTATGCCTGTTTGACATCACTGAGTGACTACTTGTTCTGATTGGCTTCATACTATCTTCCATCCTGATCCTACTACCTAGCTTCTATTAGTGATAATGCTTTAGCTTCATACTTGTCTGACTATGGCTTGTCTAGTGTAGTTCATCTTCCGCTGCATGTTTATAGGTCCTGTTTTCGTGTTTGTCTTCGAAACTGTCATGTTTTGAAGACTTTCACAAAAATCGCCTATTCACCCCCCCTCTAGTTGATAACTAGCACTTTCAGGCTGTTACATTAGGTGGAGCGCCGGACTCGTCTAACCGTGTCCGTGGTCTTGACGACCAGCCATTAGTCCTGGTTGGAGGGACCGCTCAGTATTTGGCTGCTAGAGCTGCCACATATTCTTCCATACGTAAGGAACGCTCTGTGTTTCCGCTAACTGTGATGACGCCGCGTGGACCAGGCATCTTAAGTTTGAGGTAGGCGTAATGCGGTTCTGCATTAAAACGAGCGAAGGCCGTTCGTCTGGGTAGTGCGTGATAGCAGCTCCGGAATGGAGTGATGTTGAAGGTTAATTCCTCGCTTCTGAAGTTGTCAGGGGAAACAAATACAACATCTAGTACTAGAGAGCCTATACAGTGGGCCTCAACGCCTGGTATTACTCCTTTAAAGGTAGTGTTACTTAGGCTGGTCTTTGAAGGGTCTATCCCCATTTTGCAAACAGTGTCCTGATATATCAGGTTTAGACTACTGCCACCGTCCATGAGGACTCGTGTGAGATGGTATCCGTCAAATATTGGGTCGAGGACCAAGGCAGTCGATCCTCCATGCCGGACACTAGTCGGATGGTCCATATGATCGAAGGTGATCGGGCATGCCGACTAGGGATTAAATTTGGGGGCGACGGGCTCGATAGCGTATACGTCTCTGAGTGCGCGTTTGCGCGTTCTCTTTGGAATGTGAGTTACGTAAATCATATTCACTGTTTTAACTTCTAGTGGGAATTTTTTCTGTCCTCCAGTGTTCGGCTGACGAGGCTCATCCTCGTCTTCACTTGGCGTCTCCCTCCCCTTTTGTTCGGCGTTCAGCTTGCCGGCCCGTTTAAAAACCCAACACTCTCTGTGGGTGTGGTTTGCAGGTTTTTCGGGGGTGCCGTGAATCTGACATAATTTGTCTAGAATCTTGTTTAGGCTGGACGGTCCATCTCTGCTGCCTTTAAATGGCTTCTTCTGTTGACCAGGTCAAGAGCCCCTGAATCCGGCATTGACTGTCATATTCTCTGGGCTGTCATTATTGTTTCGACGCTTGTTTTTCTTGCGTCGCGGCTTCCCGTTGCCATCCGTGACTTCGGATGTGCTTGGGTCACTGGTGCCACTACGGGCCAGCGAGCTGTCCTCGCCCGCGCAAAAGCGGGTCATAAGGCTTGTTAAGTCTGCCATCGTCCTCGGCTTTTCTTCGCCGAGGTGTCTGGCAAGCCATTCGTCCCGGATACTGTGTTTGAAAGCCGCTAAGGCTTCAGCGTCCGGGCAATCGACTATTTGATTTTTCTTAGTAAGAAACCTGTTCGAGAGCTTTCAGGCTGACTCTCCGGGCTGTTGAATTATGTGACTTAGGTCGTCAGCGTCCGGAGGACGGACATAGGTCCCTTGAACATTGGCCCATAAAGCATCCTCGAGCTCTTCCCAACTTCCAATTGAGTTTTCGGGAAGGCTTTTCAACTAGTGCCGAGCTGGTCCCTTTAATTTGAGGGGTAGATACTTAATGGCGTGGAGACCGTCTCCGTGAGCCATGTGGATATGAAGGATAAAGTCCTCGATCCAGACCCCGGGGTCTGTAGTTCCGTCGTATGCCCCTATATTCACGGGTTTAAATCCTTCCGGAAATTCATGATCCAGTACCTCATCGGTGAAGCATATGGGGTGTGCGGCACCCCTGTATTTGGTTGTGTCATGGCATGTTGTCGACGGTTGTTGTGTTTGGATCTTATTCCAAGCTGGTATTCGATCGATGTGATCGTTTCGGTAGCTTTGATCCTGTGCCGGAACGCGCTTCCTAGATTCGTAGATGGATCTAGCCATACCGGACTTTCTGTCCAGGAGCTCATGTAAATCGTGTGCTGACTTGTGGGCGGCATCATTAGCCGTCTTGTCATGGCCACGTGGCGTTTGGTCTGGCCGATCGGCCGTTTTCGGCCGAGTGGGCTCTACGGCCTCGTCGTCGAATTCGGGTAGCAGCTTGCGCTTTCGATAGCTCTTTGTGTGGCGATCGTCGCTGTATTTTTCTTCTGTGTCTAGCACTTTGTTCCACCTGCGGTTGAGCGTATCCTGCGCGGCCTTAAGCCTTTGCTTCTGCTTCTTTAGGCTCCTCACGGTGGCTATAAGCCTTCTGTGGAGGTTCTCTTCTTCCAAGAGTTTTTCTGGGATGATGAGTGCGTCATCGTCCGGGTTGTTCTCCTCTCCGGAGACAGGTTGTTGAATTTTACCCTCGGGATCAGCGTTATCTGACATCGGATCTGGGCTGTTTTCACCGTCCCCTGGCTGATCTTGCTCCATCGCTGGGTCCATGGGGTCGTCGTTTCCTTTGGGATCAACCGGGGTATTATTATTTCTTGCGCTGTTGTCGCTATTTTTACCTGTGGCGGGATTTAGAGCAGCATCTATGGCGCCGCCTTGGTGGCTTATCGAGGGGATTATCCTTCGTTGTATCGTCACCATCGCCTTCTCTTGGTGTGTCCACCATGTATATATCGTATGATGAGGTGGCAATCCAGCGCCCAGTGGGCGGTGGTTCCTGTTCTTCTCCTGGGTCGTCGTAAATACAGTCGACGTCTTCGGAGTCGAAATTGAGTGTGTTGGTTAAGTCATCGACAGTGGATATGAAGTGGGTGGCGGGTGGGGAATGAATTTCTTCGTCGTCCACTTCCCACCTGAGCCGGACATAGTTCGGCCAAGAATCTCCTGACAAGGACAGAGATCTTGATGAATTCAGCACGTCACTCAAAGGTGAGTGGTGAAAGATATCCACGGCAGTGAACTCCATGACGGGTGCCCAATCTGATTCGATAGGCACAGACGCATGCGGTTCAGACCCTGCAGCTTGAGACGAGTCCGGGGGTCAGATAACGCCACTCTCACAGGAGGTGGGATCAGTGTTCGGCTCCGACACTGATGAGTGTGCGGCCTCCATGGCGGGGTGCATCCACCCGTCCTCGAAAGGCACGATCTGCTCTGGATTGATTCCCGGCGCCAATGCGGGTGCGATCTCCTGAATACTGTCCGATGGCAGATCAAAGCCATGTCCATCGTGACTGCTCAGTGCACCTGTCATGGGCTCGAACCCGTGGAAGATCAAGTCTCCGCGGATGTCGGCAGTATAGTTTAAGCTTCCAAACCTAACCTGATGGCCAGGGGCGTAGCTATCGACCTGCTCCAAATGGCCAAGCGAGTTGGCCCGCAGTACGAAGCCGCCGAATACGAAGATCTGTTAGGGAAGGAAAACCTCCCCCTGGACCGCATCGTCGAAGATGGTCGAGGGAGCCATCAAGCCTTATCACAACGGCATAGTGGAACTCTCAATGAAAGCACCAATGTCGGTGTCAAAACCGGCGGATCTCGGGTAGGGGGTCCTGAACTGTGCGTCTAAGGCTAATGGTAACAGGAGGCAGGGGACACGATTTTTTACCTAGGTTCGGGCCCTCTCGATGGAGGTAATACCCTACTTCCTGCTTGATTGGTCTTGATGATATGAGTATTACAAGAGTTGATCTACCATGAGATCGTAGAGGCTAAACCCTAGAAGCTAGCCTATGATTATGATTGTTCTCGTCCTACGGACTAAACCCTCCGGTTTATATAGACACCAGAGGGGGCTAGGGTTACACAGAGTTGGTTACAGAGAAGGAAATCTACACATCCGAATATCCAAGCTTGCCTTTGATGAAAAGGAGAGTCCCATCCGGACACGGGACGAAGTCTTCCATCTTGTATCTTCTTAGTCCAACAGTCCGGCCAAAGCATATAGTCTGGCTGTCCGAGGACCCCTTAATCCAGGACTCCCTCACCTGGAACCAAGCAGGTAGGGACTAGGGAGTTTTTAACAAAACAGGGCCTTAGATTAACAACAGCTAATGAGTTGCACAGGACAGTGGACGCAGCAGCACCATGTGCATCTACCGATGTACTGCGGTCATGCACAGTCTGTTGCAACAAAGAACAAACAACCAAGGAGCATATTTGTGTTGGTCCCAGTTTTGTTATCTTTAGTCACCTTTCCCTATGTGATCAAACTCTATAGCCTTGTCCCCCCAAAACAAAAGATCAGTTCATTACAGATGTGCGTACTGCATTTGTCATTGTTTTCCCTTTTCGACCAACATAGGTGCTGGATAGCCAGTCTGTACTAGTACTTTCGCCCCTTCCTTTCCTCTTTGAACCACGTCCTAGATTTATGCGATACAACTTTCCCCACTACTTTCCCCCATTCCTTTCCTCTTTGAACCACATCCTAGATTCATGCTATACAACCCTTCCTTTCCTCTTTGAACCACATCCTAGATTCATGCTATATACAACTTTTCCCACTACTTTCCCCCATTCCTTTCCTCTTTGAACCACGTCCTAGATTCATGGTATACATGCAGCTAGAGCAATGCATGTGGAGTAAGTAAATTATACCTTAAGGTTCTTGGGGCGTGGTTCGGTGGGCAATGGGACGGCGGCGAAGAAGAAGGGGTCGGAGGCCCTCCCGCGCTGCCGCTGGGTGAAAGTGAACAACTGCGCCGGTAGTGGATTCCCTCCCTCGCCGACAGTGATAGCGTTAAGCCTCCTTCCCTTCCCGGCGGACGGATCCTGCCGGCTCTTTGAGCAGCAGTGAGGGGAGAGAGAGGCCAACGAAGTCTTGTTTAGATCTGGAGAGGGCGAGAGAGTGTGAAGAGAGCAACTACAAGCGCGGAGGCTCCAGCGTGTATATATATACTGGAGAGAGAGTGTGAAGCGTGCAAACCCTAGAAAACAAGCGCCGAGGCTGTAGCTTATACGTGATGAGGTGATTATACGGTCACTACGAGATCGTATAGCTCCGTATCCATCCATTTTGACCAGTCAAAGAATCCTCCTGGCACAAATTATGCTCAAGTGTAGTTATCGAACACGAGACCTCAAGTTTGATGAGCGAACAGGCTACCCAGCTACACAACCCTCCCATTATGTTCAACGAGAGGAAAATAACCTTTTATACATTCCTGCATTCGTGTGACAAGCATGCCGTGTTTTTTTGTGTGTGTGGGAGTCATTGGGATTTCAATCATAATGTGTGGTGTGGCTTTAGTGGTAAGACTATCCACAGTTGTGCAGAAATAATGTAGCCTTAGTCACCTTACCTCTCTCCACGTAGTATGTTGGGTCCCACCAGTCAGAGGGTGGAACAAACAAATTAATAAGAAAAATTAAAAGCACCAGTGGTGTATCTTACCTCACACATCTCGCTACTGCTTGGGAACAATGTCCAATTGATCCCTCTGTTCGCTCATGTACTATTTTAAGTGAATCCTTATTATAACATGCATACAATTTTGGGCACTTGTATTCGACCTAAGTCAGTGTGCCACCGTATCTCGTATACTTACTACTCCCTCCGTCTAGGTGTAATAAGTCATGTTAGAAGGTGCAACAGGACCAAGGTGCGTGCGTGTGTGTGTGTGTGTTTGTGTGTGTGTGTTTAACAGCATGTGTGTGTTAGAGAGAGCGACAGATCGACCTACTCCTACAAATAGATGGTGTGTAGTGTATGATTTTAGCCGCGAGAGACGGAGCATCCTCTCGTTTCCGTGCATGTCCGGTAGGGACATGCGGACAGCTGCCACGCCCGCTCCTGACCAGCCTGGCCCACCCAAAGCCCCTGCATCGCCTGCGCGCGCTTCCCGCCTGAAACGGTCAGCGCCGCTCCAAAGAATCGGTGCCGCATTCATGCCTAGGCAGAGCGGACGCGACCTCTTACTGGCACAAGAGTGATGGTTGCTTCATCCGTCCAACTTACTGCTGGGTCTATGTGATTTGACAGCTCATTAGTCTTTATTACTGAGGTGGTAGGACTGCTGGATGTCTCACGCTTTCGGCGTCAGGATGTACTACTAGATTACAATTTTTCCATTCTTATAGTGGAGGAGTGCAAGAGCAGTGAAAACACGTAGGCTCAGTGATTACATGGACCACCTCACACTATCACCATATTTTCTGGACACCGTGCGACACCTAACTCTTTACTTACTACTCCCTCCGTTCCTAAATACTAGATGAGTCCCCGTGCGTTGCATCGGAACAACCGTATATCTCTCTCGCAAAATTATCGATTTCATAGAACTAAAAAAAACTCTATAACCGCATGACAAATGTGGTAACCAAACTAAATAAACTCACATCATCATTTAGATCATCCCACGTAAGGAAAAAAGGTCAGCCAACTCCTACTACATAATGGGATTATATTTTTCTTTTTGACATGTTAATGGGACTTAAAAGCTCACTTACATGCATGATACTGGTGCATGCTTGCATGCATACATGTTGATGTGATTTAAAACCCAATCACATGCATGCCATGGTATTTCTGCATGCTTGCATGCGGCTTAGTGCGGAGCCTCTCAACGTCTAGATCAGACGGCTATTATGGACTGATTTAGTTCATCTAATGGCTACATTAATTTTGATAATGTGGCTCAAGGAGAGGATAGAGAATTCCTAGTAGTGGGGGCTAGCTATTACTAGTAGATAAGTCTTTGTAGAGATTCCACTAGGTGAACTACATATGGAACAAAATAAATGAATCTACACTTAAAATGCATCTATATACATCCACATGTGGTTCATGGTGAAATCTCTATAAAGACTTATATTTAGGAACGGAGGAAGTACTAGTATAGTACGTACTGTAATTTATCAGCAAGATAAATTTGTACAATGCTATGAACCTTCCAGCTTCTGTTACATGTATCTTGCATTCAAGGTTGCCCTTTCCAACATTTCATCAAATAGAAAGGAGACTAACCATGCATGCTATTGCATCTCAATGATTGACAGATCATAGCAAATATGTACTCCCTCCGTTCCAAAATAAGTGTCTCAAATTTGTGCAAACTTTAGTACAAAGTTGTACTACTACTAAAGTTGACACTTATTTTGGAATAGAGGCAGCTAAAAAATGATCCATGCAGTCCCTAGCCCTTGAACCGTGAACCCTAAGCAGGCTTCAGTTTGCTGGCAACGTTCGAGCTTCCTAATAAATGAAGTTTGCAACCTTTTGACCACCGGATCATTTTGTGCAGTTTCACCAGAATTGAGATGAGCATCCCTGTGGCAAAGAAATTGAAGAAGCGTGATTAGAATAAGATTACTGGGACTAGTTGATGAGACATAAACTCATCAAAAATACAGTACGTAGAAGCCAGTAGAGGTATGTGTGGGGCAAAGAAGTAGAGAAATATCCACATGGAGTGATGTGGGCAGCTGGAGCAGTGGTGCAAGCCAGCTGTAAAGGGAATTGTACCTGAGGGACGTAGCTCAACCTTGAGGAGGGCGGCGGGAGGCGGCAACTGCCCATGTCGCGGCAGTGAGCAAGGGATGAAGGCAACCTCACCGGCTTTGTGAGAGAGAACGGCGGGACCCCTGATCGGGACGTGCCGATATTGGGTTTTCACCGTCGACGACGGCGACCGCATCTACACTAAGCATCCACCCCTTCCCCCGGAGGACGTGATCCACTGGGATGTTAGAGATGTGGCCACAGTCGTTTTGTGCGAGAGAGTGTGAAGAGAGCAACCCCAGCAAGCAACCGTGTAGGCTGGCCCGTCCTGACTATGTATATAGTGGAGCGATTTCCTTTTCTCTCCATATGAACCTATCATATTGCGTACGTGCCACTGAAGAAAAAAGCTTTATTTATAAATGACGCGGCACCTAGTACTCGTTCTCCTATAACCTTGCGCTTGGCATCTCCAAAATATTAACCTTGCGATTGGCTCTTCTCCTCTTCGGGAAGTCCAGCAATAATGGTAGTGCAGTATATATCATTCTGGCTATATGAGACCGAATGAATTCTTGCACGTCCACCACATGGGCGAGGGTCGAGGGGCGAGGGAGAGTACTACATACGGAGCAAAATGAGTGAATCTACACTCTAAAATACGTCTATATACATCAGTGTTTGGAGTATGTACTAGTAGTTCATATTGAAATCTACTAAAGGACATATATATTCCAAACAATATGATATAATCTCTATAATCAAGGTAGTAGGGACGAGGAGTAAACAGAGGGAGTAGTAAATTTTTCTCCTCGTCCTGCGAGCCACCGCGCACATGGGCGAGGGAGCGGGCGTAAGGCGGAGCAAGCTTCACCTCATCCTGCGAGCCACCGCGCCCGTGGGCGGGGGAGACAGCGTACTAAGCAAGCTTCTCCTCATTCTGCGAGTTGACGGGACACATCAAAAGTACTCCAGTGTATAGAGCCTTGCCTCTAAGGTAGGCCCCACATGGTTTGCCTCTTTTTTTAATTTAGCATAACGCATCAAGTCGCAATTTGTTTGTTCAGCCGTGGTAGACAATCCTTCCTCCACCAAGTGGACAACCAGTACACGTGCCAAATTACCACGTGGGCTGCCTTTTTCGTACAGAAATGAGCTCCACCGTGTACCCACGCGGGTGTGGTTGGGAAAGAGACGGGAGTACGTGCGCTGTGCATGCACATCTTCTCTTCGTGCACGTCCCCCACCTACGTGGGTCTGTGTGAGAGATACAAACCGCATTCGTGAGTGTTTTTTGTTTTGTGATGGGGGGTGGGGTGGGATGGGGGTTGATTTCGTGAATTATTTGTGGGAATATGTCAGGAGCCCGATCCTAAGTCACACCGATCTAGCATGTAACACATCATATCACTTTGCGGCCTCACGCACGGTATTCCCACGGGTGCCACCTTACCTGGCCCGGGACCGTTTGCGCCTTTTGGCTCACGTATATGATAGTGCCGCTAGCATCCATATGACAAAGAACCCGGGCTAACATGGCTAGTCGTGAACCCAAAATGGCACTAACTTACAGGGACAGGCATACATGACCCAACAACAAACGTGTCGGTCATCAGCGAGTGAATCCAGGCTGTAGCACTGGGCTAGCAGGACTCCGGTGAACCGGGCTGTAGCGGGCTAACAGGACTCCGGAATTCATCGCGTGACATTTCCCCGAGGGGACAGACACAGGAACGAAGAAGGACACATGTCGGCCAGCCTAAGTGTTCCGGAGCAGTAGCAAACTACCATGGCTCAGTGGAAACACTAGGAGACATTTCCCGGTAAGAGAGGCTACTAAGGATAAACAACTAGATAGTCAGATCCCACACATACCAAGCATTTCAATAACATACACACAATATGCTCGATATGTGCAACTACAACATGGCATCACAACATGACTCTACAACTCAAGTATTTTATTCAATAGGCTCCGAGAAGCGAGATATTACAAACATGGGTCTCATGAGCCAACAATCAGAGCATACAAGTCAAAGCACATGCGGAAGCTTAACATGTCTGGGTACAGACATCTACAAATGAAAAAGGCTGAGAAGCCTGACTATCTACCAGATCCTACCGAGGGCACAAGATCGTAGCTGAGGTAACAAGCTAAACATCGAAGTCCACGTGGTACTACTAGCGAGACTGAAGTCTCTCTGCAAAAACATAAATTAAGCAATGTGAGTACAAATGTACCCAGCAAGACTTACATCAGATCTAACTACATATGCATCATTATCAACAAGGGGATGGTGGGGTTTAACTGCAGCAAACCAGCTTTGACTCGGTGGCTATCCTGAACTACGACTGCAAGTAACTCTTTTGAGGAGGCGCACACGAGTCCACATATTCACCATATCAATACACCACTATGGATCCGCTCCCGTCTCCGTACGAGAACGCCATCCATAGCACTCACGCTTATCTTGCGTATTTTAGAGTATCCACTTTCACTTGTCTATGAACTGTACAGGCAACCCAGAAGTCCTTTACCGCGGACATGGCTATTCGAATAGATAATGTTAACCCTGCAGGGGTGTACTTCTTCACACACGCTCTCACCACTTACCACCGTTTACACGACATGTACTCGGCAACCTTCAAGCGGAAGCCCAACGAGGGTGTCGGCCATGACCTGACTAACCACACAAGTCTCTCGTCCAGGTTTATCACCTATTCGGGTTCCATCCGCAAGGAGATCCGGCCGGGGTGTCGCTCACGGCCCCAAACGATGTGTGCAGGGTTCCCAAGCCCACCTCGACGGGTGGATCTACGCTTGGTACACCGTGCCATGGTGCCTAGTCTGTCCCAAGCCCACCTATACCGGGTGCCACTTGGTAGACTACTAACACTACATACAAACACCAGAAACTAGTTGCAACTCCTGGACAGAGATCGAGTTGATTAATAAGTCGAGAGAGCTTGGAGTGCCCGGAGCCCAATGTGTGGTAGTAACTGTTCATGGATCACAAACACAGAACTCAGTTCCTGAGGACGGCTGCAATGAGACAACCCACCATGTACTCCTACATGGCCTCTCACTGCTACCTTTACCAAATCGTGTTCACACACTTAGCTCTCAACAGTAGGACATGTTCACCACATTCCAATTCATCCCCGATGAATCAGACCTGACTCAACTCTAAGAAGTAGCAGGCATGACAAACAAGCATGAATGAGTAGGCACATCAGGGCTCAAACAACTCCTACTCATGCTAGTGGGTTTCATCTATTTACTGTGGCAATGACAGGTCATGCAGAGGATAAAGGGGTTCAGCCACCGCAGCAAGTAACAGATGAATCGTTGTTGTCCTAATGCAGTAAAAGAGAGCAGGAGCGAGAGAGTGGGATTGTATCGGAATGAACAAAGGGGTTTTGCTTGCCTGGCACTTCTGAAGATAATATAGTTCTTCATCGGTGTCATCGAACTCAACGTCGAAACATCGTCTACTGAGAGGGGACAAATACCGGCAAACAAGGGAGAACACAATCAATTCAATGCAATAGTATGATGCATGAATGTGACATGGCAATATGCTGTGGTTTGAGCTAATGCAACTAGCAACAAGTTAAATGAAGTTGGTTTGAATCAACGATTCAAATTCAAACTCCACATGTGGTTATGTAAATGCCATTTAATTGAATTGTCCTAAACAGTAGTCATAAGTTGTTCTAACATGCATGAAAATGGTACAGATGGATAGATTGGATTTTTTTGATCATTTTTCATATATAAATTATTTGATTTGGAGCTACGGTTGAATTTATATGAATTTTGGAAGTTTAGTACATTTTCTGGAATTTCCTGAATAAACTTAAATCCAAAAAATGGTTTATAGTGTCAGGGTGACGTCACTGTAATGTCAGCAGTCAACAGGGTTGACCCAGGTCAAACCTGACTAGTGGGGTCCACTGGTCAGTGACACAGTGTTGTTCAGTGTCAATGACAGGTGGGGCCTGGTCAACGTTGACTTGACTAAAGTCAAAGCTGACACATGGGGTCCATGCAGATTAGCACTAATCTAAACAGGTAGTTAGACTAAACTAATTGGCCTCGGGGACCCACATGTCATCGACGCAGACACTAACTAAACGAGTTTAGCGCCTAAGCTAATAGCGCCATGTCAGCTGCCGGCGTTTAACCGCCGGCGACCTCAGATCGCGGTGGCGTCCGCGTCGGGATTGCGCTACGGGCCATGGTTTGGGGCGTGGTTGGGTTCTATGGAGAGCCAGGGTTGAGCCGCGTCTTTGGGTTGTGGAGCTGGACCAGATGGTCGCCGGAATCAACGCCGCCGATGAGGTTTGCGGTGGACGGAGCTCGGGCGAGCTCGGGGTCGTCGCTAGGATGCACGACAGGAGGTGCGGAGTGGTGCTGCAGGCTCCTGGGGACACGGCGAGTGCGGTGAAGTGCTCGGTTGCGGCTATAGGTGACGGTGGCCACGGCGGCAACATGGCTGGGCAGCGGTGAGCTCTTGGGTCCGGCGGAAATAACAGCTAGAGCGGCCAAACGGCATGGGAAGAAGAGGGGAACGAGTCAGCGGCTCACCGCGAGTCCAACGAGCGCGGGGGCGAGGCCGGGGACGCTCTATGGGCGGCGAATCGAGCAACAGCGGCCGTCGGTGCAGAGGACGAAGATGGCATCGAGGACGGTGTTGTAGGGCTTCCGGCAGGGCGTGTCTCGATGGGGAGGAAGAGGGGGTCGAGGCGGAGCTTCTGAGCGCTTCGGCGAGGCGAGGCGGAGGCGGTGGCCGCGGTGGTGGCGAACGGCGATGACGAACCCGCTCGGGTGGTCCGAGGGAGAGAGCAAGTGGAGGGGAGGAGCACGGGAGAGAGTGAGAGGGGCCAGGGGGGCTGCAGGTGGCGCCGAGGAGAAGACGCGAGGCGTCGCGGTGGCCTAGTGATGCAGGCAGACAGCCTGGTGGCGTGGCGCCCGCGCGCGCGCCGGCGCGCTCCTCTCTGCCTGCCTGGCGAGAGGAAGCAGGTGGCTGGCACGGGCCAGCACAGTGCTGGGCCGGCCAGTGGGCTGCCAGGTGGGCTGGCTGGGCTGCCAGTTGAGCGCCAGGTAAGCTCTCCCTCTCTTATGTTTTCTAATTTGTTTTTGTTTTCTAATTATTTGCCTCTGTTTTGAGCTTAGGAAAAATACCAAGGCATTTCCTAAAATCCTGAAAATATTCATGGACACTTGCTGAATTATTTCAGTGGCCCAAAAGTAGTTCCAACATTATTTGAACATTTAAATTATTTATAGAATTTAAATTCCCAAAGTCAAATACAATAAGATTTAATTCAAAAATCCAGAATGGCCTAGAAATATGTGCATCATTTTTGGCAGAGGTTTTCACCTTTAACAAAAATCATGAACTTTTCTAAGGAGCATTTTGGGTTTATTGAAAATATTTTTTAGTTGAACCTAGTAGAATTCATTAGGTGTTAGGGTTTGAACAGTCCCCATTTCAAATTCATTTGAAAGTTAAAAATGATGCACACATGAAGGGCTAGCCTACTGCATACCAGGACTAGGGATGTGACAACTCACCCCCACTAAGCAAAAATCTCGTCCCGAGATTCAAGCATAGGGTAAGATGAAGGGGGAATGCAAACTAGTATAATCTTCACGATCCAGGGTGCACTTCATCAGCATGTTGAATCGATCACCATCTTTGACTCGATGTCTTCCTCTGAGAACTCCAACTAACATGACAGGAGGAGGAAAGGAAAACTCTAGAAGAATTGGTCTTCTCGAAGATCGAACAACTCAGGATCAACTCACAAAATGAGACATAGCAATATCTCTCAAGCTGAGACATGAAACATACGCCCGAAGGGATGGAGTGAAACGGATGACGAAGGTTCACTAGGTAGACAACGAATCCAGACTTAAGAGGGTGGTGAACAATTGTCAACGTAGCGAGGAGTTGAGTTGCCATGATACCTTAACGAGACATCTTAGAGGAGGTGACTCGTGGAATCATCCCTTAAGTGGCAAAAAGAATTACCTTTGATTCAGAGATCATTGAAACTCTTTATACCATCTTAAGGCAAATCACAATCGATCATTTGGAGGAGTTCGGTAGAATGGCATACCCGGATTAGAATGGATGATGTGGATTACCTTGTTGAAAACAACACAAGGGATGATTTTAGTAACTGAGGAGAAGCTCAACAGTAGAGAGTGAGTCCACTGTTTGAGAAGTTATAGCATAACCGAGGAAGCTAAGAGCAAACCCAGTTAGTGCCGATGATAACACCTAGCGCTTGTGCGTGCTCTCAAGAACTTGAGCATTTCCATATTCATCAAGGTTTTACCAACATCCGTGTCAAGGATCCTGGCAACACAACATACTACCATGATGGATAGAGATGGACAATGCAGATGCATAGGAAGATAACAGCTTCTCAGATTTCACCTTAGCGGGGCCAAGGGAATAAAATCTGGATGATCGACCGGGAGACATTTAGCACTCCGCTTCTAATGTTCTCCTTGATGTGCTAGCGTAATCCATAGATAATTATGGTTTGATATCTAGAACATCAAGTAAAAGGTCGGACTTCGGGAACACAAAATCCATAAGGAACAACTAGGGAGTAGATCCTACGAAATCCTTATGGGGAGGTGGCCAACTTCCTCAAACAAGATACTACAATAATAGGTCTTCCGGCTGGGTGTGTTGGCCACGACATCCACTTTACCGGTTATCGAGGGACCAATATTATAGTTCTTGGGAAATGTTCCAACCATCATATCTGCCTGAGATTCAGATCTAGTTGGTGTCAGGATATTCCAGACTCATCGAGTTTAGGAAGAAAAATGAAAGTTTGCAACACAAATCGACGAAATGACGTTGCGAGATTCTCGGGAAATGAACTACGATAGCAAGCTCCAAAACATAAGTTGGTTCTGCTACACATGTGTGAACACGCTGTCCCAGACAAACATGATCACATGGTAGTCTTACAATAAAACACTACCGAGTTCTGGTAGGGAACCATCATTGAGGATATAGGAATCTTGTGCATGAACTAGTATTTGCACAGCAACTCCTTTTCCTTGAACAAATCAATCAGTGGCTTGGTGTGCTAGGGATACATATAGAATGAAGGTTGCAAATCTCCAAACCATAGAATACTTCGCACATGTGCATGACTGACTTGGGATGATTCCAGAGGAAGCAAAACTAACTTTCTCAAATTCACGGTGGCAACTTTCACCAAATGCACGTGTATAAGAGGAAGTCACTCCTTTCATCAAACAAATACTTCATGAGCTAGCATGAAGAAAATGCTTTCAAAAGTTTCCAACACTAACTTATTGTCCAACAAGATCTTGGAGAAGATAAAATGATGTTGATGGGCTCAACAACAAATCATCGAGATTTCCATGAAGATGGAGTTCCACGACTAGGTGAACAAGGTGATAGCATTGGTCAGACCAAAAGATGTAATGGTGTATGCCCGAGGGTTCAACCACGAATAAGACAACATTACGAGCATCGTTGGTTCTGACTTGATTTGAGGATAGCCCACGCCCAAATCAAAGGTTGGACAAGACAATAGATCCAACAACTGATCACGAGGACCAACTGATGAAGATATCATCTTTCTTCAACACACACACAAAAAATATCCCTTAAAATGAACTGAGTCGGACAAGTTTTTATCTTCCAACTCTCCAAGTTGTTGTTTAGCTTATGCAACTAGCTCAGGGTATCCAACACGGATTCTTGGAGAAAGGGTGGTTTCGAAAACTAACTTGGTCACGAGCTCAACATAGCGGTCAGGTGACAAACTGGTGATACATCCGAGAAGATAATCGAAAAATCACGAACCACCGATAAGATATTAAGCTTGAGAACAATCTTGCTTTTCAGGGCAAGATGAGATGATCAAAAGAGCGAGGGACCGATACGATCCCAACTCATTGATTGAAGAGTGCACCCGGAAATAAGGACTAGGTAGCACAATCTATCTTAGAATGACGATTCGAGATCCAACGCGCTAAGAATGAAATTATTGTCCATTAACTACCAAGCAACAAGGTGGCTGGGAGTATTGATCTCACACATCACGATTCACTTGTCGACATTCCGGTTGCAACAACACGGGAACTGAGAAATGAATAATGATGGAGAGAGTATCACTGTATCAAGAGTTCATAGGATGGTGTGCAATTCCCATGATATTCTTGATATAAAGATGGTAATACTCCAAGGTAGAACAGAACAAAAGTTGGATTAGCAACTTGATCTGTAGAGTACAACTGCTTTGACCCAATCCTGGAAATGGATAAGGTACTGGAGTTTGTTTCTCCTAGTCATTCTGAACTAGAATGGCTTGACAGACCGCAAGAATGATAGGCACCGACGAACGAATGCACACATACTCTAGACTATCAATTGATAGATGAAGGTTAGAAGGCAACTAAAGAGGGACAACTCGAAAGAACATATGATTTACTGAGTTGTGGATGCATGGATTAGTATGTCGAACGAGTTCAACATATTTCTTCTAGACAACCAATGCGGAAAGGTAGAACTGGCAGAGTCACAACATAGAATCGAGAACTCGTCAAGAGCACTCTGGTTGTGATCTTTTGGTTTAGCAGGGAACTTCTGCCATAAGCAGTTCATGGTATTTGGAAGAAGGATATACCACGAATCTCGAGGACTATCGCAAAGGTTACTAATATCCTAAAGGAACTAGCAAACACCAACAACATGAAGTAAGTAGGGAAATCTTGGGTTGAGAAACCCAGGAATAGAAAAACTACCAACTAAATGGCATCACGGGATGCTTTCAAGAATGATGGCCAGAATCATCACACTAGGATCACAAAACATGGCTAGACTACTAGATGATCCCCTAAGACACCTAGAGTCATAATAAAAACTCCAACATATATGTCGAGGCAATAGAGTACCTCAACTCAACAATTTGTGTGATTAACCTGGCATAGAAGAACATCGAAACCAGAGGGAAAGGATTTTGCAAGTGCATCAGATTGTTTAGAAACCTGGGATGACTCGGACAGCATAACGGCTGTTAATGCTCAAAAGATTTGAGACATGCTACAAATATGGAGGCATAACCACTCGATCATCATAGTATGAAGGTTCTAAGATCAACTATGAACATACAGAAGATAGTAGGAACTGAAACGAGGCTTAAGTCCAACAATCTTACAAGTCTACAGATTAGTAACACGTGATCCTGATAAAAGGAAGAGAAAGCCTAGTTCCTTAACCCCGCAGGAAAGATATGATGACTCAGATCAGAAGGGCATGAGGTATAAGGAGTAAAAAGAGCCTTACGTTCCATCCCACAATCAATTCCCTTATATAACTAAAGAATTTCTAGACTCAACTTCGACCAGTTTGGCTTGGTAATCCTACAGGCAGTCAAGCTCTGATACCAAAGCTGTCAGGACCCTGATCCTAAGTCACACCGATCTAGCATGTAACACATCATATCACTTTGCGGCCTCACGCACGGTATTCCCATGGGTGCCACCTTACCTGGCTCGGGACCGTTTGCGCCTTTTGGCTCACGTATATGATAGTGCCGCTAGCATCCATATGACAAAGAACCCGGGCTGACATGGCTAGTCGTGAACCCAAAATGGCACTAACTTACAGGGACAGGCATACATGACCCAACAACGAACGTGTCGGTCATCAGCGAGTGAATCCAGGCTGTAGCACTGGGCTAGGAGGACTCCGGTGAACTGGGCTGTAGCGGGCTAACAGAACTCCGGAATTCATCGCGTGACATTTCCCCGAGGGGACAGACACAGGAACAAAGAAGGACACATGCCGCCCAGCCTAAGTGTTTCGGAGCAGTAGCAAACTACCATGGCTCAGTGGAAACACTAGGAGACATTTCCCGGTAAGAGAGGCTACTAAGGATAAACAACTAGATAGTCAGATCCCACACATACCAAGCATTTCAATAACATACACACAATATGCTCGATATGTGCAAATACAACATGGCATCACAACATGACTCTACAACTCAAGTATTTTATTCAATAGGCTTCGAGAAGCGAGATATTACAAACATGGGTCTCATGACCCAACAATCAGAGCATACTAGTCAAAGCACATGCGGAAGCTTAACATGTATGGGTACAGACATCTACAAATGAAAAAGGCTAAGAAGCCTGACTATCTACCAGATCCTGCCGAGGGCACAAGATCGTAGCTGAGGTAACAAGCTAAACGTCAAAGTCCACAAGTACTACTAGCGAGACTGAAGTCTCTCTGCAAAAACATAAATTAAGCAACGTGAGTACAAATGTACCTAGCAAGACTTACATCAGATCTAACTACATATGCATCATTATCAACAAGGGGATGGTGGGGTTTAACTGCAGCAAGCCAGCTTTGACTCGGTGGCTATCCTGAACTATGACTGCAAGTAACTCTTTTGAGGTGGCGCACACGAGTCCACATATTCACCATATCAATACACCACTATGGATCCGCTCCCGTCTCCCTACGAGAATGCCATCCATAGCACTCACGCTTATCTTGCGTATTTTAGAGTATCCACTTTCACTTGTCTATGAACTGTACAGGCAACCCAGAAGTCCTTTATCGCGGACACGGCTATTCGAATAGATAATGTTAACCCTGCAGGGGTGTACTTCTTCACGCACGCTCTCACCACTTACCGCCATTTACACGACATGTACTCGGCAAACTTCAAGCGGAAGCCCAGCGAGGGTGTCGGCCATGACCTGACTAACCACACAAGTCTCCCGTCTAGGTTTATCGCCTATTCGGGTTCCGTCCGCAAGGAGATCCGGCCGGGGTGTCACTCACGGCCCCAAACGATGTGTGCAGGGTTCCCAAGCCCACCTCGACGGGTGGATCTATGCTTGGTACACCGTGCCACGGTGCCTAGTCTGTCCCAAGCCCACCTGTACCGGGTGCCACTTGGTAGACTACTAACACTACATACAAACACCAAAAACTAGTTGCAACTCCTGGACAGAGATCGAGTTGATTAATAAGTCGAGAGATCTTGGAGTGCCCGGAGCCCAATGTGTGGTAGTAACTGTTCATGGATCACAAACACAGAACTCAGTTCTTGAGGACGGCTGCAATGAGATAACCCACCATGTACTCCTACATGGCCTCTCACCGCTACCTTTACCAAATCATGTTCACACACTTAGCTCTCAACAGTAGGACATGTTCACCACATTCCAATTCATCCCCGTTGAATCAGACCTGACTCAACTCTAAGCAGTAGCAGACATGACAAACAAGCATGAATGAGTAGGCACATCAGGGCTCAAACAACTCCTACTCATGTTAGTGGGTTTCATCTATTTACTGTGGCAATGATAGGTCATGCAGAGGATAAAGGGGTTCACCTACCGCAGCAAGTAACAAATGAATCGTTGTTGTCCTAATGCAGTAAAAGAGAGCAGGAGCGAGAGAGCGGGATTGTATCGGAATGAACAAGGGGGTTTTGCTTGCCTGGCACTTCTGAAGATAATATAGTTCTTCATCGGTGTCATCGAACTCAACGTCGGAACGTCGTCTACTGAGAGGGGACAAATACCGGCAAACAAGGGAGAACACAATCAATTCAATGCAATAGTATGATGCATGAATGTGACATGGCAATATGCTGTGGTTTGAGCTAATGCAACTAGCAACAAGTTAAATGAAGTTGGTTTGAATCAACGATTCAAATTCAAACTCCACATGTGGTTATTTAAATGCCATTTAATTGAATTTTCCAAAACAGTAGTCATAAGTTGTTCTAACATGCGTGAAAATGGTACAGATGGATAGATTGGATTTTCTGATCATTTTTCATCTATAAATTATTTGATTTGGAGCTACGGTTGAATTTATATGAATTTTGGAAGTTTAGTACATTTTCTGGAATTTCCTGAATAAACTTAAATCCAGAAAATGCTTTATTGCGTCAGGGTGACGTCACTGTGATGTCAGCAGTCAACAGGGTTGACCTAGGTCAAACCTGACCAGTGGGGTCCACTGGTCAGTGACACAGTGCTATTCAGTGTCAATGACAGGTGGGGCCTGGTCAACGTTGACTTGACTAAAGTCAAAGCTGACACATGGGGTCCATGCAGATTAGCACTAATCTAAACAGGTAGTTAGACTAAACTAATTGGCCTCGGGGACCCACATGTCATCAGCGCAGGCACTAACTAAATGAGTTTAGCGCTTAAGCTAATAGCGCCACATCAGCTGCCGGTGTTTAACCGCCGGCGACCTCAGATCGCGGCGGCGTCCGCGTCGGGATTGCGCTATGGGCCATGGTTTGGGGCGTGGTTGGGTTCTATGGAGAGCCAGGGTTGAGCCGCGTCTTTGGGTGGTGGAGCTAGACGAGATGGTCGCCGGAATCAACGCCGCCGACGAGGTTTGCGGTGGCCGGAGCTCGGGCGAGCTCACGGTCGTCGCTAGGATGCACGGCAGGAGGTGCTTAGTGGTGCTGCAGGCTCCTGGGGACACGGCGAGTGCGGTGAAGTGCTCGGTTGCGGCTATAGGTGACGGTGGCCACGGCGGCGACATGGCTGGGCGGCGGTGAGCTCTCGGGTCCGGCGGAAATAACGGCTAGAGCGGCCAAACGGCATGGGAAGAAGAGGGGAACGAGTCAGCAGCTCACCGCGAGTCCAACGAGCGCGGTGGCGAGGCCGGGGACGCTCTGTGGGCGGCGAATCGAGCAATGGCGGCCGTCAGTGCAGAGGACGAAGATGGCGTCGAGGACGGTGTTGCAGGGCTTCCAGCAGGGCATGTCTCGGTGGGGAGGAAGAGGGGGTCGAGGCGGAGCTTCTGAGCGCTTCGGTGAGGCGAGGCGGAGGCGGTGGTCGCGGTGGTGGCGATCGGCGGTGACGAACCCGCTCGGGTGGTGCAAGGGAGAGAGCCAGAGGAGGGGAGGAGCACGGGAGAGAGTGAGAGGGGCCAGGGGGGCTACAGGGTGGCGCCGAGGAGAAGACGTGAGGCGTCGCGGTGGCCAGGCGACGCAGGCAGACAGCCTGGTGGCGTGGCGCCCGCGCGCGTCGGTGCGCTCCTCTCTGCCTGCCTGGCGAGAGGAAGCAGGTGGCTGGCACGGGCCAGCACAGTGCTGGGCCGGCCAGTGGGCTGCCAGGTGGGCTGGCTGGGCTGCCAGTTGAGCCCCAAGTAAGCTCTCCGTGTCTTCTGTTTTCTAATTTGTTTTTGTTTTCTAATTATTTGCCTCTGTTTTGAGCTTAGGAAAAATACCAAGGCATTTCCTAAAATCCTGAAAATATTCATGGACACTTGCTGAATTATTTCAGTGGCCCAAAAATAGTTCCAACATTATTTGAACATTTAAATTATTTATAGAATTCAAATGCCCAAAGTCAAATACAATAAGATTTAATTCAAAAATCCAGAATGGCTTGGAAATGTGTGCATCATTTTTGGCAGAGGTTTTCACCTTGAACAAAAATCATGAACTTTTCTAAGGAGCATTTTGGGTTTATTGAAAATATTTTTTAGTTGAACCTAGTAGAATTCATTAGGTGCTAGGGTTTGAACAGTCCCCATTTCAAATTCATTTGAAAGTTAAACATGATGCACACATGAAGGGCTAGCCTACTGCATACCAGGACTAGGGATGTGACAGAATATGTGTCGATGACATCTCAAACAAAATTGTGCATGCAATGTGTGTGAAATAGAGGCCTATCCATATCATATATAGAGGGTCAGGCAATCCACGAGAAGAGAGGGAGGGATCATAGATATTGATAGAGTCGAAGAGAGGATCAAGTGGGTGGGTGCGAGATCGATGAAGAGAGCCATCGAAATTGTGTGTGTGTGCAAGTCAAAGATATAGGGCGACTGACCTACCGGAACGTTAGAGGGCACATGTCAAGTTTGTGTGTGGTAGGGAGACATGACTAGAGCGCTTGATGTATCGATGTGTGGGGGGGAGGGGGGTGGGGGGAGGGGTAGGCACAGGCCTAACTATAGAGGTAGAACGACTCGTATATGTGTTGAGAAGGAGAGACCCAGCTATGTCTTGAGGGAGATAGGTCGACATCCATACATAACTAAAGGACGGGAAATATGATGGGACAAAGAGAGAGAGGATAGAGAGAGGTAGGGAGAGGGGTAAAGTGCTGGATGGGTGATGGAGTTGCTTATCAAAGATGGTGGGAGAGGCCTACTAGACAAACTGAGGGTGGAACTGCAATGTTATCAATAAGAGTGGGGATGTGTTTTTGTGTGTGCCTGTGCGTGATAGATCTGTTGGGACACATCCATGGATGATGAAGGGGAACCATGTGTTTGGTAAGCAAACCTAACTAGATTGGTAGATCAATTGTTGTTTGTTGGAGGAAGGGAGAGACATAACTAATGAGGTAGATCGATCGACGCGTGGGTAAAAACGAGTTATAAGGACCTAGCTAGCTATATGTATAGCGAGAGATCGGTCGGTGTACGTCCATTTGTTAGAGGCAAATAAGGCCCAGCGAGAGAGATAGACAGAGATAATGGAGCTAGGAGGTGGTGAGAGAGTCCCAGCTACTAGCTAGATAGGGGGAGGAGTGTGCGGTTGTGAGATTAATGAAAAGAGGGGCGAGAGTTTACACGTGTGTGTGACCATATGAGAGACACGAGGCAAGGACACATAAAGGAGGAGATTGAAGGTGTGTGTGTGTATGTTGTAGGCAGGCATCGCTGGAGAGGTTTATCGACCGATGTGTGTCGGAAAGGAGTTGTGGAGACTCTGGGAGAACAACCTAAAGAAAAAAATGAATGTGCCTGGTGGATAGAATGCCGAGGGAGGGGGAGGGCGAGGAGGGCGGGTGCATGCATGAGAGAAAGTTAGTGGTAGCTACAAAGGTTAGAGGATTGTGTGGGTGTAAGAGACTAACAAGGATCATAATTTGATATGAAAGTGGATTCATATATTTGAATAGGAGATAATAGCGGTGATACATGTGTTGTGCACATGTTATACCATAATGTGATAATGCATGGCGTTTGCAACTCACAGCTAAATGCCGAACAATCTAAACCATAATATACATCAAACAATCTCACATTTTATTTGAATTTATGATAATGTGTGGTGTTTGCAACTTACAACTAAATATCGAACAATCTAAACAATACTATATATCAAACATTCTCACATTTTATTTGAATTTGTGGTAATGTGTGGTGTTTGCAACTCACATCTAAATACTTGTAGGCGTAGGGGGCGGGGCACCATACATAATGTGATAAACACATTATACATATGAGACATGGTTTAGATTATGAAGATCTAGCTAGAGCTAGAAATGTAATGTGATTTGAAATCAACATAAAGTGGATTCAAAAAATCGAGTTCGAGTTCATATAGTACACATAGTTCATATGTAACTCGAGACTAATCATGTGGCGTGCTATGAAGATAATACACAAATGATGGTTTAACTTGACAATAATGATGATTGTAGATCTTATTAAAATGGAGAAACGAATTCAAATGCTTTGACTTCACAACAATCATTACTATAGATCTTATTCAAATAGAGAAACGAATTCAAATTTAGTTCATATTGAAGCGGTAGTATATACGTTTGGAATGCACTAAAACGTTCATTTGAGTAGGTTGCATGCATTATACACGTAGCGAAATATTTTAACTGAACATAACATGAATTGAAAGTTTTGAATGACATTTGTAGTGCACATTGATTTGGTACATTACATGTTAGGCTTGTCCGGAAATTTCAACCCGTGCCTTGTTAGCCCGAAATATTTAAGATATATCTCTATCTCAGTCGTGCTCCAACAACTCCCTCCATCTCAACCCGCGCCTTGCTATTCCGAAATTACAACGCGCGTGAAAACTCCCATCTCCTGTGAAATCCCGACACGTGAAATGCCCGTGGTACCCCTGAACCGAAAGAACCGCCTCAAATCAGTGGGGGTACTTTCATAACTTACCCGACATTTTGGACAAGCGCGTCCCTAAGCCATGGTTCCCCATTGCCATCCCATCCGCCCACCCTTTCGTACATCGAGGTCGTGAAAACCCGCGACGAAGCCCCACACCCTACTCCGTCCGCCACCCAGCTGAAGCCTCTTCCCCGACGACGTCGTCCACAACAACACCTCGACGTCCCTCATCCATCATACCGGATGAGGATCCGTCATCGATCTCGTCGTCCCGCCGGTTCAGCCACCCCGTCCTCCACCTCCAAGGAGGTGCCCCGATGTTCCCCTTGTCTTTCGCGCTACCACCATTCCCACACCGCTGTCTTCACCTGCACCATCGGAAGAGCATCATCATCACCATTTCCTCGGATGAAGCTGCGGCCATATCGGTGCCACCAAAGAGGTTGTACACTAATCGCCGCATTTTCTTCTTGATTCGATCTCATAGTGCTGCCGGCCCTCGGTCCCGAGCCGACACGGCGCGGCTCCATCCACGGCGGCGTCGTGGGCCACTTCCTCCACGGCGTTGCTCCCTCGCGGCAACGTCCACATCAGTAGGAGCTGCTGCTGCTTTAGCTCTCACTCGCGCTGCTGCTCTGCTCTTGCTCTCGGTCCCCTGCCTGGTCTACTCTTGCTCGCAATGCTGCTCTCGCTCTTGCTCTTGCTTGCGATGCTGCTCCGATTTAGCTACACTTCAGTCGACTGAATCAACTTTTGGGTCAGTCGATTTTCAGGCGGTGGGGGGCTCGCCGGGGTGAAGGAAGAACCAGCCGTAGCGGGGAGGGGGCTCGCCGGAGAGGTACCCCACTATGTATCTTAGGGTTCAGGGTGGGGGCGGTTGTCTCCGGCGGTGGCGGGGCGGTGGCGTGGGGATCACCAGAGAAAAAGATCGGCACGGGGGCCTAGAGGGATGGCCGGGGCGGTGGTGGACCGGTGGTGGGGAGTGTTTTCGGGGCGGGCGGGTGCCGCACCACCGGCCGTGGGCGGCGGGGGGCTGCTGTTTGGCAGGTGTTGCCTGGCGGCTCAGGGCGGTGGAGGTTGAAGATGAACTGCAGGCCCTTGATTTCGTATCCAACGACTGCAAAATCGACTGACCAGAGATGGAAAATTCAGTCGACCGACTTGTAGCCTCACCTTGCTAGTGCGTTCAGTTTCGACAGCAAAATTCAGTTTCGACAGTTAAGTTCAGTTTCGGCAGTTAACTTCAGTTTTGTCAGTTAAATTAAGTTTCGACAGTTAAGTTCAGAGATGAGCGGCTGATGTATTTTACATCTAGCACTTTGTGGTTATGTATTTTAGGTCATGTATTGGAGCTTCTATTAGAATTCCACTCAGGTTAACATTGTCTCTCTTGTCCTGCTTCAGCCTCGGCGTCGTACAACTTACCGGAGCTGCTCCAACGACGAGACCCTCCATCACAGCGGAGCAGTACCTCGGGCTCCATCTCCAGACGCCTAAGATCTTCTTCCTCTCCTCCGACAGCCAAGTCAGCTGGAGCATCCTCACCGGCCAACCCAATCATGCTGAGATCGACATGGCTTCGCCAAAGAGGTTGTACACTTGTTGCATCTCTTTTTTACTCTACATGTTATATATATTGTCCACTGAGCACACGGATTTGTTCCTTTAGTGTCTCCTTGAAAGAAAAAATGTAGGAATTTTAATTTTCACTTGTCCTCCTTTTCAAATTCCTATTCATGAAGCACGAGACTAAGAGATAGTACCATAATAGTATTATAACCGTACATTTTCTTGTGGTTTGACTTAATCTCACCATGCTTCTTCGCATCCTGTGATCTTCCAATTGTTGTGAATCAAACACCCAGATTGGCAGAAATCCCGTGTTTTTAAATTCTCTGCTTTGCACGTGCATTCCTATCCTATTCCTGTCTATTTCCTATCCCTGCGTTGTTGGAATCCTCCAATTCAAACGAGCCCTTACAAAATTACTTCTCTTATAGATAGTTGTCAAAGAAAACCTTGTGTGGTTTGTCCCGCTCCTGCTGCACCGTCGTCCACCCCAGCTCAGCTGCTCCAATGACAGAAGGGTCCAGAACAGTAGGGATCCGGCCACCAGACTGTCTTTCGCAGCCTCAGATCTTCTTCCCCGAGCCGGCAGCCATGAAAACTGCATTACCATCATCAACCGAGCAGATGACCTCGAGGACTACACGGGTCCGCAAGAGAGATCACACTCTTTCGTGTGTGCTTACGTTATGCATCGCATAATATTACATGCTACTTTATCGTCCTGTTCACTGATTAGACTCTGAGTCAGCTCCAAACTAATGGTCAAACTTGAGTTTTTAAATGGTTGTGGGGTACATATCGGGGCCGCAATCAATAGTATCTATCTACTATGTGGTTAATCTCTAGTGTCTACCATGAGTTTCATGTTGGGTGGGAAACAAATAGTAAAGAAGCCATTATCTCTATTTTTTAACTGAAGCCATTATCTGCCTGCTATTATTGGTTTTGGGTCTATCCACAGGTTTCTACCATCACTCTGGATTTCCGCATGCACTCCTTACATAATCTCACTATGTTTTATTCCTATGCATGACAGTTATTGTAAACAATGGAACTGAACATGTAGAGCAAAAGAGACGAGCCTTGTGTGGCAATAAAATTTCATGCATACGTCTCTCCATGGTAGGCGCAAAGGCAGCCCCCCCTCCACGCATTTCGGATTGTAATCGAGAGGAAGATATCTGTTCTGAGGGGGATTCAGAAGGAGAAGACAACTCCTATTTACCCCCTGAGGTCTTCGCTCTAACTTGGCATGCTGATGTTGGTTATATAATGCATATGGTGTCTTGCATTGCTTACTTTATACATCAAATATGTCATCTGCTTAGTTTAGAGATCCTTTGTGTGAATGCCATCTGTTTAGTTTATTCATCGTTTATGTGAATTATGCAACGCCATCTTGTTTAGCCAGGCATCATATATGTGAATTTTGCAATGACATCCTGCTTAGCCAGTCATCTTATATGTAAAGTATATCAGGCCATCCTTTTTTTCGTTACATATTACATTTGTCAACAATGTTAGTACATTCTACTGCTCTTCGTGTGGCCATTTGACACGGTGATGGCAAATTCTGGAGTGAAAACAAGGTCTTTAGAGCAGACTATGCTATCTGACGAAGCGCATATCTCGCTGGTTACGGATAGATCCTCAGAGGAGGATTCAGAGACAGATGACCAGTCCTATCCCCCCCCCGAGGTTTATGCTCTAACTTGGCAGGGTTATGTTGCTCATATCGTGCGTATGGTGTCTCGCATTGCTATGTCATTTGATTAGTTTAGACATGCTTTGTGTGAATGCCACCTGTTCAGTGTCTAATTACCATATATGTGAATTATGCATTGCCATCTTGTTGCAAGACATTATGTATGTGAATTATACAATGCTATCTTGTTGCAAAGGCATTATATATGTGAATTATGCAATGCCATGTTGTTTATCCAATCATCATGTATGTGAATTATATCATGCTATCATTTTTTTTGTATTACGTGTTCCATTTGTCGACAACTTTTGTATACTCAACTACTCTTCCTGTGCATCCGCCATTTGAAGCAGTGATGGAAGTATCTGGAGTGAAAACAAGGTTTTCAGAGTAGACAATGCTACCTGCTGAAGCAGATATCTTGCTGGTTATAGAGAGCTCCTCAGAGGAGGATTCAGAGACAGATGACTAGTCCTATTTCCCCCCTGAGGTCTATGCTCAAACTTGGGAGGGTTATATTGCCCATGTCATGCATGTTGTCTCTCATTACTTAGTTTTTACATCATATATGGATTGCCATTTGCTTACTTGCTTAATATATAAATCATATATTTGAATTATATCATGCCATCATGTTTACATAGTACATACACATCATCTATCTGAATTATGGCATGGCAACCCATTTAATAAAGACATCATATAGTTATATCATCTCATCCCGTTTAGTGTTTACAGTCATCATATTTTGAATTATGGCATTCTATCCGTGAATGTATGTGAATTATGGCATGCCAACCTATTTAATAAACAAATTATATAGTTATATCATGTCATCCTGTTTACATAGTCTCATATTTTGAACTATGTCTTTCCATCTTTTTTAGTTCTCCATCATAATGTGAAATTGTGTCATGCTATCCTGTTTAGTTAGCCATCATATATGTGAAATTGTGTCATGCTATCCTGTTTGGTTAGACAACATAAATATGAATTATTTCATGCCCTCTTTTATTCCCCACTATCCATTGCACATGTCTATCATACAATGTCTATACTTTCAATTACATTTCTTGTTTATCAGCCATTTGAATTGGAGAGGGTGATGGCGGTATCTAAGGGAGTAACAACACGGTCTTCAGAAAAGATAGTGCTACCAATTGATGCAGATAGAACCACGGTTGTACTTGCCCAAGGACTAGATCCACCACACATAACCCAGACTCTCGCAGATTGTACCCCTACCCAGTTGGACAGAGAACCAGCTACACCCCTTCTAACCCCAACCCCGGCAGATAGTAACCCAGTTCCAGTTGACACAGCACCTTCTCCACCATAGAGCACCCAAACACGAGCAGTTAGTAAGGGAACTGCAGTGTCCAAAGCACGAGGAACACCACTCCGAATCCCAACTCAACGCTTAAAGGAGAAGAAGATTTATTCTCAGGTCAGGTTCTGTAGCTATGGTTCATACTCCTTTGCTCTTGCATTACTATATTTACTCATACCAACTATTTTCAAATTTGAATGATGAAACTCCAATGGCGCAACAGGTATGTTTTAAACCTGTTTATTTAACTGGTTTGTTGTTGTAACCTGCTCTATGTTGATTTCAGTTTCAATAGAATAAATAGTTATGTTCTCATGTCATGCACATTACAAGTGTTGTTATTGCTCTATAGTTTCCCACACTTATATTCTGTCTATTCTGCTTTGTCTTGAACAAATATTATTTGAACTGTGTCTCTATCATGATTTGGCAACAAAAACTAGAATGATATAGACCATAAAGTGACCATGGTACATAGATATATGTTTGTTTCATGCTATTATCCTGTCCACTTTACTACTGAACTCATTTACCAAAATGAGTTTCATATACAACATGGTAAACCTGTGATGTGTTTGCTTCTTTCTCTTTTAGAATGCAGACAAAATATTGGAGAACAGTACCGTGTTATCCAATGGTAAAGGAAGTAATGCCGGTAAGGTTCGAGATAGTGAGACATCCCTGTTGGTCTCCAAGAAAGCTGATAAAAACTATCTTGACGACAGTGAGAGAACCCAAAAGTCCTGTCTTGATGTAGTGTTCGAGTCACTGGCCACTACTGCTGGCACAAGCTCCTCGAACTCGCTGCCTGAGTCAGTTCATCTTCTTGAGTCTCAACTTCAAGTTACAAGATATCAATCAGATGTGCTGCGATAGGAAGCTGAAGGACTGAGGAAGTCCCTGTAGAATTCAGATGCATATTTCCTGGTGCAACAACATGCACTGGAGGATTTAAGCGCCAAACAAGAGAAAGTTAATAAGCTTGCTAAGCATCTTGCCAGCATTATGGGTACCCAGGATATTGTTTCTTGAGATCTTCTGAAGTGGTTTTAGTTCTGGATTTGTTTTGCTGCAGTGTTTATTTGCGCTGGTCGCCAACTTTGACAACCAGTGTATATGATATGCTAGTTTGTTCCCTATATTTGGACGGGTGGCGAACTTTGATGCCCAGTGGATATAATGTGTGTAATAGCCGTGATAACCTAGCGTTAGTTGCTTGCTTATTTATTTCCTTGTTGTCTTGTTCATTTGTTTGCTTCTAGTCATTGCAGTTCTTTTTCCGTGGTTTTCTAGTGGCTGCAATAACCTATTTTTTAAAACTAGGCCACAATAACCATGGGCTAATATTTACCGTAGTGACACTGGGCCTCCTACGGGACATAGAAACAGTGGGCCTTCTATGGGCCATAGAAACAATGGGCCTTCTACGGGCCGTAGAAACAATGGGCCTTCTACGGGCCGTAGAAACAATGGGCCTTCTACGGGCCGTAGAAACAATGGGCATTTGACGGGCCGTAGAAACAATGGGCCTTCTGCGGGTCGTATCATCAATGGGCCTTATACGGGCCATATGATCGATTGGCCAAACATGGGCCAAACAAACCGCATTATGGCCGTAAACGGGCTAGAGTTGGAATCGTCCGTTCATGAGCCGACCATACCGGGCCATCGTTAATAGGCCGTATTTGATGACGCTATGAAAACGGCTGACACGTCTCCAACATATCTATAATTTATGAAGCATTCATGCTATTTTATTATGTGTTTTGAATGATTATAGGCTTTATTATACACTTTTATATTACTTTTGGGACTAACCTATTAACCGGAGGCCCAGCCCTTATTGTTGTATTATTTCCTGTTTCAGTATTTCGAAGAAAAGGAATATCGAACAGAGTCCAAACGGAAAACCTTCGGCAGCGTGATTTTTTGGAAGAATATGATCCTGGAGACTTGAAGTTCACGTTAGAAGATGCTCGAGGCAGCCACGAGATAGGAGCCCCCCCAGTAGGATGCGCCCCCCTATCTCGTGGGCCCCTCGAGCACCTCCCGACCGACTTCTTTCACCTATATAAGCCTACGTACCCTAAAACCATCGAATATCAAGATAGATCGGGAGTTCCGCCGCCGCAAGCCTCTGTAGCCACCAAAAACCTCTCGGGAGCCCGTTCCGACACCCTGCCGGAGGGGGAATCCATCACCAGTGGCCATCTTCATCATCCCGGCGCTATCCATGACCAGGAGGGAGTAGTTCACCCTCGGGGCTGAGGGTATGTACCAGTAGCTATGTGTTCGATCTCTCTCTCTCGTGTTCTCTCTATGGCACGATCTTGATGTATCGCGAGCTTTGCTATTATAGTTGGATCTTATGATGTTTCTCCCCCCTCTACTCTCTTGTGATAAATTGAGTTTCCCTCTTGAAGTTATCTTATTGGATTGAGTCTTTATGATGAGAACACTTGATGTATGTCTTGCTGTGTTTATCTGTGGTGACAATGGGATATCACATGCCATTTGATGTATGTTTTGGTGACCAACTTGCGGGTTCCGCCCATGAACCTATGCATAGGGGTTGGCACACGTTTTCTTGACTCTCCGGTAGAAACTTTGGGGCACTCTTTGAAGTACTTTGTGTTGGTTGGATGAATCTGAGATTGTGCGATGCATATCATATAATCATGTCCACGGATACTTGAGGTGACAATGGAGTATCTAGGTGACATTAGGGTTTTGGTTGATTTGTGTCTTAAGGTGTTATTCTACTACGAACAGTTTAATAGATCAATCCGAAAGAATAACTTTGAGGTGGTTTCGTACCCTACCATAATCTCTACGTTTGTTCTCCGCTATTAGTGGCTTTGGAGTGACTCTTTGTTGCATGTTGATGGATTGTTATATGATCTATCTATGTTATTATTGTTGAGAGAACTTGCACTAGTGAAAGTATGAACCCTATGCCTTGTTTCCTACCATTGCAATACCGTTTACGCTCACTTTTACCTTTAGTTACCTTGCTGTTTTTATTATTTCAGATTACAAAAACCTATATCTACTATCCATATTGCACTTGTATCACCATCTCTTCGCCGAACTAGTGCACCTATACAATTTGCCATTGTATTGGCTGTGTTGGGGACACAAGAGACTCTTTGTTATTTGGTTGCAGGATTATTTTAGAGAGACCATCTTCATCCTACGCCTCCCACGGATTGATAAACCTTAGGTCATCCACTTGAGGGAAATTTGCTACTATCCTAAAAACGTGTGCACTTGCAGGCCCAACAACGTCTACAAGAAGAAGGTTGTGTAGTAGACATCAAACTCTTTTCTGGCGCCATTGCCGGGGAGGCTAGGTAAGCGGCACTCACTCACACCCCGTCAACTAAGCTCTTTTCTGGCGCCGTTGCCGGGGAGGTGAGTGCTTGAAGGTATATCTTTAGATCTTGCAATAGAATCTTTTTGTTTCTTGTTTTATCAATAGTTTAGTTTATAAAAGAAAATTTACAAAAAATGGAATTGATTTTGTCTCATACGCTTCGTCTTTTTAATATCTTTCGTGAGAATGATGGAAAGGAAAATTGTGCTCAAGCACTAGAAGAAGAATGCATTAGAATGTTTGATACTAAATCTTTGAATGATGAGCATGATTGCAATGTTGTTAGTATGAATTCCTTGAATATCCATGATGCTAATGATATGCAAAGCCACACGCTTGGGGAAGCTATGTTTGATGAATAGGATATTTTTTGTCCCCCATGTTTTGATGAGAATATTTATTTTGATGAAAGAATGCCTCCTATTTATGATGATTATATTGATGAAAGTGGGTTTGGAAGAGTGTCAACTTTAGGAAGTAGTGATCCCACTATTTTGGAGGATGTTTAATCTTATTGTGATGAATATGAAAGTGGATTTGGAAGAGTGTCAACTTTATTTAGTGATGATTCCACTATTTCGGAAGAGGCTCCAATTGATTATGAGAACAAAGTTGCTATCTATGATGATTATTGTGATGACTTGTATGCTATTAGGAATAATGATAACCATTAAACTTGTCATCATGACTTTAGTTTTCAATCGGATTATGCCTCACATGATGATTATTTTGTTGAGTTTGCTCCCACTACTATTGATGAGAAGAATTTTACTTATCTGGAGAGTAGTAAATTTTCTATGCTTGTAGATCATGAAAAGAATGCTTTAGGTGCTGGTTATATTGTGGAATTCATTCATTATGCTACTGAAAATTATTATGAGGGAGGAATATATGCTTGTAGGAATTGCAATAATATCAAGTTTCCTCTCTATGCGCTTAAAATCTTGAAGCTATGCTTATTTTACCTTCCTATGCTAGTTGATTATTGTTCCCATAAGTTGTTTGCTCACAAAACCCCTATTCATAGGAAGTGGGTTAGACTTAAATGTGCTAGTCATATGCTTCATGATGCTCCCGTTATGTTTCAATTCTTATCTTTTATGTGAGCATCACTGTCATCATCATGCCTAGCTAGAAAGGCACTAAAGAAAAAGCGCTTGTTGGGAGACAACCCAATATTTATCCTTACTGTTTTTGTGTGTTCACATGATTATGCTACTGTAGTAATAATGTTTTATAGCTTTTGTTTCAATAAAGTGCCAAGTAAGTCCTTTAGGATAGCTTACGGTGATAGTTGTGTTGATCCTGCTGAAAATCAGAAACTTTTTCACCCAGTAAATTAGTTTTGTTAATTCACAGAAACGTTCTCTTGATCTGATTCTTTTTTCTCTCTGGATTTTTAAACAAATTTCTTAGGTCTTCCTAATTTGGTAGGATTTGTATAGTTCCAGAAGTATACGTTTGATACAGATTACTACAGATTGTTCTGTTTGTGACAGATTCTGTTTTCTATGTGTTGTTTGCTTATTTTGATGCATCTATGGCTAGTATTAAGTGGTATGAACCATAGATAAGTTGGAGTAAAGTAGATATTACACCAATATGAATTTATAATGGGTTTATTACAGTACCTAAGTGGTGGTTTTATTTTCTTATACTAACGGAGCTTACGAGTTTTCCGTTGAGTTTTGTGTTGTGAAGTTTTCAAGTTTTGGGTAAAGATTCGATGGACTATGGAATAAGGAGTGGAAAGAGCCTAAGCTTGGGGATGACCAAGGCACCCCAAGGTAATATTCAAGGAAAACCAAGAGCCTAAGCTTGGGGATGCCCCGGAAGGCATCCCCTCTTTCCTCTTCGTTCATCGGTAACTTTACTTGGAGCTATATTTTTATTCACCACACGATATGTGTTTTGCTTGGAGCGTCATTTTATTTTGTTAGTATTTGCTTGCTGTTATTTAGAATAACGTTTTGCATCTTTAGTTTCAATAAAAAAAGTCAAGGATAGCCTTTGCCATGCTTATTTTGCTAGTATACATGTTGCTGTTTGAAAACAGAAAGTTTACCGCTGTTGCAAAAATTCCCTAGAAACATCAGAGAATGGTATAATGTTGAAACCTTTTGCATAATGAGCTCTGATAAATTTACTACAGTGGGAATTTTATTTCATAATTTTTGGAGTTAGAGAAGTATGATGAATCTTGCATTCTTTACAGACTTTACTGTTTTGGCAGATTGCTGTTATGGTTTCATTGTTTGCATATGTTTGATTGTTTAATGATTCTATTTGAGGATAGGAATATTAAATATGCGGAGGCATTTAGTATGAAATGTTGAATAATAATTTTAGTGATTTGTTACAGTAGACAATGATAAGGTTTTGCATTGGTTTATACTAACCTATCTCACGAGTTCTTGTTGAGTTTGGTGTGGATGAAGCTTTTGATAAAAAGAGAAACCGAGATATAAGAGGAATTAAGGAGACACAAAAGTTCAAGCTTTGGGATGCCCAAGGCACCCCAAGATAATATTTTAAGAATTCTCAAGCATCTAAGCTTGGGGATGCCCCGGTAGGCATCCCACCTTTCTTCTTCAACAAATATCGGTTAGTATCGGTTGAGCCTAAGTTTTTGCTTCTTCACATGAGTTGTGCTATCCTTGCAATGTCATTTTATTTTGTTTTGCTTGTTGTTTGAATACAATACCAAGATCTGAAGTTCTTAAATGAGAGAGAGTCTTCACATAGTTACATAATTATTTAGCTACTCACTGATCTTCACTTATATTTTGTTGGAGTAGTTTGTCATTTACTCGTGTGCTTCACTTATATCCTATGAGTAAATGGTTGAATGAGCTGATTGTCATAAATCTGAAATCACATATGTCTCATTTGCTTATCCCATGGGGAGTTATGACTTCACATCTAAAAAGTAGAGGTTGTAAATTTATTGAAGGTTAGCAAGCATTGTATTGGTCATTTGAACAATTCATGAAAGAATTTTGAAGGAAGAGAGATTCCACATATAAATACACTATCCTAGACATCTTTTATTATTGGGAGCACTCATTAAGTATGACATGCTAAAGAGTTGATGTTGGACAAGGAAGACAACGTAATGGTTAATGTTTTCCGACATCTCAGTTAAAGTATATTGTCATGGATCATTCAAACATGTTGAGCTTGCCTTTCCCCCTCTTGCTAGCCAAAATTCCTTGCACCAAGTAGAGATACCACTTGTGCTTCCAAATATCCTTAAACCCAGTTTTGCCATGAGAGTCAACCTTACCTACCTATGGATTGAGTAAGATCCTTCAAGTAAGTTGTCATTGGTGCAAGCAATAAAAATTGCTCTCTAAATATGCATGACTTATTAGTGAAGAGAAAATAAGCTTTGTACGATCTTGTTATGGAAGCAATAAAAGCGACGGACTGCATAATAAAGGTCCATATACAAGGGGCAATATAAAGCGATGTTCTTTCGCATTAAGATTTTGTGTATCCAACCCTAAAAGAGCATGGGAACCTCTGCTTCCCTCTGCGAAGGGCCTATCTTTTACTTTATGTCTTTTACTTTATGCAAGAGTCAAGGTGATCTTCAAATTTCCCTTTTTCATTTTATCCTTTGGCAAGCACTTTGTGTTGGGGTGATCCTGATATATATATCCAATTGGATGTAAGTTAGCATGAACTATTATTGTTGACATCACCCAAAGGTGAATACATTGGGAGGCAACACTATAAGCCCCTATCTTTCTCAGTGTCATATTGAAACTCCATAACCATTAGTATTGCGTGAGTGTTAGCAATTGTAGAAGACTATATGATAGTTTAGTATGTGGAGTTTTCTATTACTGAAAATAAGATGAATTGCAATTGTTTAATGACTGAGAATGAAGTTTGCTAGTTTACAAGAAAGTTTATGGTCTATGCTTTGACATGTGAATTGCTTGTTACTTTATCATGAGAAGTTTTATGAGATGAACTACTGTTATGACATATTATCATGCTACAAAAGGTGATTGAAATTATCATTGATCAAAGTTGTGCACCTTCTAGCATTCACACTTCATAAATTCTTTCTTTTATCATTTACCTACTCGAGGACGAGTAGGAATTAAGCTTGGGGATGCTGATACGTCTCCAACGTATCTATAATTTATGAAGCATTCATGCTATTTTATTATGTGTTTTTAATTATTATAGGCTTTATTATACACTTTTATACTACTTTTGGGACTAAGCTATTAACCGAAGGCTAGCCCATATTGTTGTTTTATTGCCTGTTTCAGTATTTCGAAGAAAAGGAATATCAAACGAAGTCCAAACGGAATGAAACCTTCGGCAGCGTGATTTTTTGGAAGACTATGATCCTGGAGACTTGGAGTTCACGTCAGAAGATCCTCAAGGCAGCCACGAGATAGGAGGGTGCGCCCCCCTGTAGGGCACGCCCCCCTGTCTCATGGGCCCCTTGAGCACCTCCCGACCGACTTATTTCGCCTATATAAGCCTACGTACCCTAAAACCATCGAATATCAAGATAGATCGGGAGTTCTTTTGCCGCAAGCCTCTGTAGCCACCAAAAACCTCTCGGGAACCCGTTCCGGCACCCTGCCGGAGGGGGAATCCATCACCGGTGGCCATCTTAATCATCCCGGTGCTATCCATGACGAGGAGGGAGTAGTTCACCCTCGGGGCTGAGGGTATGTACCAGTAGCTATGTGTTTGATCTCTCTCTCTCTCTCTCGTGTTCTCTCTACGGCACGATCTTGATGTATCGCGAGCTTTGCTGTTATAGTTGGATCTTATGATGTTTCTCCCCCCTCTACTCTCTTGTGATGAATTGAGTTTCCCTCTTGAAGTTATCTTATTGGATTGAGTCTTTATGATGAGAACACTTGATGTATGTCTTGCCGTTTTTATCTGTGGTGACAATGGGATATCACGTGCCACTTGATGTATGTTTTGGTGACCAACTTGCGGGTTCCGCCCATGAACCTATGCATAGGGGTTGGCACACGTTTTCTTGACTCTCCGGTAGAAACTTTGGGGCACTCTTTGAAGTACTTTGCGTTGGTTGGATGAATCTGAGATTGTGTGATGCATATCGTATAATCATGCCCACGGATACTTGAGGTGACAATGGAGTATCTAGGTGACATTAGGGTTTTGGTTGATTTGTGTCTTAAGGTGTTATTCTAGTACGAACTCTTTAATAGATCGATCCAAAAGAATAACTTTGAGGTGGTTTCATACCCTACCATAATCTCTACATTTGTTCTCCGCTATTAGTGGCTTTGGAGTGACTCTGTTGCATGTTGAGGGATTGTTATATGATCTATCTATGTTATTATTGTTGAGAGAACTTGCACTAGTAAAAGTATGAACCCTATGCCTTGTTTCCTACCATTGCAATACCGTTTACGCTCACTTTTACCTTTAGTTACCTTGCTGTTTTTATTATTTCAGATTACAAAAACCTATATCTACTATCCATATTGCACTTGTATCACCATCTCTTCGCCGAACTAGTGCACCTATACAATTTGCCATTGTATTGGGTGTGTTGGGGACACAAGAGACTCTTTGTTATTTGGTTGCAGGGTTGTTTGAGAGAGACCATCTTCATCCTACGCCTCCCACGGATTGATAAACCTTAGCTCATCCACTTGAGGGAAATTTGCTACTGTCCTACAAACCTGTGCACTTGCAGGCCCAACAACGTCTACAAGAAGAAGGTTGTGTAGTAGACATCAACGGCCCAACGTATTAACGGACCACAAACGGGTTGACTGTAACCACGGGCTGAATTTGGCCCACAAGAAGGAAATGACTGTAACGGGCCGTAAGTAAATGAATGCTGGAAATGAGCACAAGAATAAATGGGCTCTGAGAAGGCCGAAAGATAACATGGGCTGGAAACGGCCCAACGGAATAACGGGCCGTTAATGGGTATAAAGTGATACACTGTTCATTACGGGCCAGTTTCACCACAGGTCGTTAATGGGTGTAAAGTCATACACTGTTCATTACGGGCCAGTTTCACCACGAGCCGTTAACAGGCCAAGAGTTACAAAGGGCCTCATATGGGCCGAAAGACGTCATGGGCCATACATGGGTCAGAAGTGAAAATGGGCTGGAATCATATTGGATGGCCCAGATGACGCTACTGAGCCTAATTCGGATAGGGCGTAACGGGCCTTGGGTTAGCGGGCGGTAAATGGGCTATATGCGAACATGCCGTTAACAGGCTTTCCATGGGCCGGCCCGCCACCTTTTGACCAAGTCAAACGGGCCGGCCTTTTCACAGGAATGGGCTTCTGTTGGGCCGTGCCATGTGTCGACGTATCATAGGCGCCTTATGTCCAATGAGTGTATGACATCTGTCCCAACGATGAGCCAACACGTGTTTCCTCCAGCCAATGATGATTTTACACATGGAAAATCCCCATTGGTCGGGGCTTTTAACGGGTTATCGGATCCAAAACCCGACCCGATATCTTAACGGCGTTCCGTTACGGTGGATGCCATGTGTTGGTCACCCTTGACGAAAGCACTTCTGTGACGTGCGATTTATCGTCATGGAAGTGGACACTTCCGTGATGATAATTTTGGTAATGTCATGGAACACTTCTACGACAGCACAGGTATGACTATCTTGATTCCGTCATAAAATTGTCATGGATGTACATGCATGACAATAAACGTGACCTACTGTGACAAACACGTATCATCACGGAAGTGTATTTTTTTTGTAGTGTATACACACACACATAGAGGAACATCGATCGTTGTGCATGCACGCGTGAGAGATAAAGAATGCCCGATATGATAGAGAGGGGGATGTGTGTGGGTGTGTGCCTTCATGGGAGACTGACCTAAAGTAAAAGATTGCATGTGTGCGATGGATAATGCCGATTGGTAGTGTGTGTGCATGCATGCACGAGAGAAAGTTAGTGGTACAATTAGAAAGAGAAGACGACTGTGTGGGTGTAAAAGACTAGGTGAAGTCATAATCAATGTAAAGTTGAATTCAAATATTTGAATAAAAGATCATGATGTTTGAAACCCATGCATGCATGAATATAACGGAGATCTGCGCGGTGTGGTTTGGAAACGAGCATGTTGTAATGTATACACATTGAATGAGGTCAGACTGATTTGAATTTGAGGTACCGATGGTAGACATCATTTGGCCACATTCCATCCGTGCATGGACACACTATTCTAATCAGAGATGATGGGTGGCTTTCACATCACATATCTATATCTATACCCCTATATATATTATATTTTTTATTTTTTATATTGTGTGCGGGTAACTTTAACTTTGAAAGATGGTTGTTGGATGAGGCGAATCCGATGGTGCAGAGATGGCAAATTTGAGCACTACTGGCCATTGGATATCATCTAGATTCCACCAGATTTCGCCACATGTACAATCTAGAAGACTCCATGATTGAACTTAAGCATAATGCACAAACCTCAAAACACAAGCACTTCTTCTTTGTTCTAGAATCTGCCATATCAGAATTACCCAAATATTTTTCTACATGATTTTCCATTATTTGTTTTTTACTTTATGTCTTACAACGCACAATTCCATGAATCTTAAAATAGATTAGCCTTCTTATAAAAACAAGATGATTTTGAATGAAATGAACTATAAGAATTAAATGAACATCTACGTCATGCATATATGACTGAAAGCTTACATGCGATAACGTGGTATTTATTCATAATTTGGTTGCCAAATCTCATGCGTGCAATGCACGTGTACCTTCCTAGTCTAAATGGTGTTTGTGTGTGTGTGTTGTGCGTGTTGAGGTGCAAATTGTCTTTTTGGTACACATTAAGCTTGTTCTCTCGAAATTTCAAGCCGAGCCTTGTTATGCCGAAATTTCAAGCTAGCGTCTCTGTCTATCGTGTTGCGAAACTCCCGCTACTCCAACCCGCGCCTTGTTACCCCGAAATATTTAAGATATATCTTTGTCTCGTTGTGCTCCGACAACTCCCTCCATCTCAACCCGCGTCTTGCTATTCCAAAATTACAACGCGTGCGAAAACTCCCACCTCCTGTGAAATCCCGACACGCGAAATGCCCGTGGTACCCCTGAACCGAAAGAACCGCCTCAAATCGGTGGGGGTACTTTCGTAACTTACCCCGCATTTTGGACAAGCGCGTCCCTAAGCCATGGTTCCCCACTCCCATCCGCCCACCCATTCGTACACCGAGGCCACGAAAACCCGCAAAGCCCCACACCCTCCTCCATCGGCCATCCAGCTGGAGCCTCTTCCCCGATGACGTCATCCACAACAACACCTCGACGTCCCTCATCCACCGTACCGGATGAGGATCCGTGGTCGATCTCATCGTCCCGCCGGTTCAGCCACCTCGTCCTCCACCTCCAAGGAGCTGCCCCGATGTTCCCCTCGTCTTTTGCGCCACCTCCATTCCCACACCGCCGTCTTCACCATCACTACCGGAAGAACATCATCATCACCATTTCCTCGGATGAAGCTGCGGCCTAATCGGTGCCACCAAAGAGGTTGTACACTAATCGCTGCATTTTCTTCTTGATTCGATCTCACGGTGCTGTCGGCGCTCGGTCCCGAGCCAACACGGCGCGGCTCCATCCACGGCGGCATCACCTGCCACTTCCTCCACGGCGTCGCTTCCTCGGCGGCGACGTCCACATCAGTAGGAATTGTTGCTGCTTTAGCTCTCGCTCACGCTGATGCTCTGCTCTTGCTCTTAGTCCCTTGCCTGGTCTACTCTTGCTATTGGCCTTGCTCACGCTGCTGCTCTCGCTCTTGCTCTTGCTTGCGATGCTGCTCCAATTTAGCTACACTTCCGTCGACTAAATCGACTTTTGGGTCAGTCGATTTTCAGGGGGGGTGGCTCGCCGGAGATAAGGAAGAACCAGCCTCAGCGGGGAGGTGGCTCGCTGGAGAGGTACCCTACTATCTATCTTAGGGTTCAGGGTGGGTGCGGAGGTCTCCGGCGGTGGTCGGGCGGTGGCGTGGGGCTCGCCGGAGAAAAAGCTCGGCACAGGGGGGCCCTAGAGGGATGGCCGGGGTGGCGGCGCACCGGTGGTGGGGAGTGTTTTCGGGGCTGGCGGGGCGGCGCAGGCGGCGCGGGGCGGCTGTTTGGCCTGTGGTGGCTGGTGGCTCAAGGGGGTGGAGGTTGAAGATGAACTGCAGGCCCTTGATTTCGTATCCAACGGCTACAAAATTGACAGGCCAGAGATGAAAATGTCAGTCGGCTGACATGTAGCCTCACCTCTAGTGCGTTCAGTTTCGACAGTAAAATTCAGTTTCGACAACAAAATTCAGTGTCGATAGTTAAGTTCAGTTTCGACACTTAAATTCAGTTTCGACAGTTAAGTTCAGAGATGAGCGGCTGATGTATTTTACATCTAGCACTTTGTGGTTATGTATTTTACATCATCTATTGGAGATGCTATTAGAATTCCACTCAGGTTAACATTGTCTCTCTTGTCCTGCTTCAGCCTCGGCATCGTACAACTCACCAGAGCTGCTCCAACAACGAAACCCTCCATCACAACGGAGCAGTACCTCGGGGTCCATCTCCAGACACCTAAGATCTTCTTCCCCTCCTCCGACAGCCAAGTCAGCCGGAGCATCCTCACCAGCCAAACCAATCACGCTGAGATCGACATGGCTTCGCCAAAGAGGTTGTACACTTGTTGCATCCCTTTTTTACTCTACATGTTATATATATTGTCCACTGAGCACACGTAGTAACGTGAAATACGATTATTTTATCCTACTATATGACAAGAAGTGAGGTACCAGGCAACTTAGCTATCCGTGATGGACTCTCTTGAATGCCATCATTATTTATCTCTGCGTGTTTGAGCTGTGCATTTGTCGATGCGCCTGGGAGTTGAGCTAGTTGGGCAGTGGCATGGGTCCAAAGTAATAGAAGTTGCACAAAAACAGTTTTTTAGTGTAGGATTTTGCTTCCTCAAGCCTGCCTACTAGAATCGCCAGTGCTTGAAAGGAAAAGTGAATGAAAAACATAGGAATTGGAAAGTTTCCTATGGTACTACTTTTCATGAATTTGGTGCAAAGGAATGGGGCAAAGGAAAACTGTAGGATTTTTTTCCTTTAGTGTCTCCTTGATAGAAAAACCATAGGAATTCTAATTTCCACTTGTCCTCATTTTCATATTCCTATTCATGAAGCACAAGACTAAGAGATAGTAGCATAATAGCATTATAACCGTACATTTTGTTGTGGTTTGACTTAATCTCACCATGCTTCTTTGCATCCTCTGATCTTCCAATTCTTGTGAATCAAACACCCAGATTGGCAGAAATCTTGTGTTTTTAACTGTTTTCCATGTGCATTCCTATCCTATTGCCATCTATTTCCTATCCCTGCATTGTTAGAACCCTCAAATTCAAACAAGCCCTTACACAATTACTTTTGTTACAGATATGTATCAAAGGAAACCTTGTGTAGTTTTCTGCTCCTGCGGCACTGTGTTCCGCCCCAGCTTAGCTGCTATAACAACGGAAGGTTTCACCACAGCAGGGATCCGCTCTCTAGACTGTCTTTAGCCGCCTCAGATCTTCTTCCTCGCAGCTAACAACCACGACAACTGCATTACCATCATCAACTGAGAAGATGACCTTGAGGACTACACGGGTCCGCAAGAGAGGTCGCACTCTTCCGTGTCTACTTATGATATGCATCGCTTAATATGATGACATGCTACATTATCGTCGTGTTCACCTATTAGACTCCGAGTCAGGTCCAAACTAATGGTGAAACTTGAGTTTTTAAATGGTTGTGGGGTACATATTGGGGCAGCAATCAGTACTATCTGGTTAATCTCGGGTGTCTACTATGAGTTTCATGTTGGGTGCAAACAAACATTAAATGAGCCATTATCTGTATTTTTTTAACTAAAGCTATTATCTGCCTGCTATCATTAGTTTTGGGTCTATCCACAGTTTGCTACCACCACTCTGGATTTGTCCATGCACTCCTTACATAATCTCACTATGTTTTATTCCTATGCATGCCAGTTATTGTACATAATGCAACTGATCATGTAGAGCAAAAGAGACGAGCCTTGTGTGGCAATAAAATTGCATGCCAACGTCGCTCCACGGTGGGTGCAAAGGCAGCCCCCCTCTACCTATTTCGGATCGTAATCAAGAGGAAGATAACTGTTCTGAGGGGGATTCAGAAGGAGAAGACCACTCCTATTTACCCCATGAGGTCTTCACTCTAACTTGGCATGCGGATGTTGGTAATATCATGCATATGGTGCCTTGCATTGCTTACTATATACATCAAAGATGTCATCTGCTTAGTTTAGACATGCTTTGTGTCAATGCCATCTGTTTAGTTTCTTTATCGTATATGTGAATCATGCAATGCCATCTTGTTTAGCCAGGCATCATATATGTGAGTTTTGCAATGCCACCCTGGTTATCCAGTCATCTTATTTGTGAATTATATCATGCCATCATTTTTTTATTACGTGTTAAATTTGTCAACACTTTTAGTACATTCAATTACTCTTCCTGTGCATCAGCCATTCGGCATGGTCATGGAAACATCTGGAGCGGAAACAAGGTCTTCAGAGCAGACGATGCTATCTGACGAAGCGCATGTCTTGCTGGTTACAGATAGCTCCTCAGAGGAGGATTCAGAGACATATGACCAGTCCTATTCCCCCCCCCCCCGAGCTGCATGCTCTAACTTGGCAGGGTTATGTTGCTCATATCATGCGTACGGTATCTTGCATTGCTATGTCATTTGCTTAGTTTAGACATGCTTTGTGTGAATGCCGCCTGTTTAGTGGCTAATTTCCATATATGTGAATTATGCAATGCCATCTTGTTGGAAGACATTATATATGTGAATTATGAAGTGTTATCTTGTTGCAAGGCATTATATATGTGAATTATGCAATGCCATGCTATTTACCCAAGCGTCATATATGTGAATTATACCATGCCGTCCTTTTTTGTATTTGTCATTGCTTTTGTCGACAATGTGTGTATATTCAACTGCTCTTCCTGTGCATCAGCCATTTGAATTGGTGATGGAGAAATCTGGAGTGAAAACAAGGTCTTCAGAGCAGACAATGCTACTGCTGAAGTAGATATATTGCTGGTTACAGATAGCTCTTCATAGGAGGATTCAGAGGCAGATGACCAGTCCTATTATCCCCCTAAGGTCGCCCACATTCGCCTGCCATACAATGCCATCCTCGGGTACCCAGCCCTGGCCAAGTTCATGGCAGTGACTCACCACGGTGATAACCCACAAGTATAGGGGATCGCAACAACTTTCGAGGGTAGAGTATTCAACCCAAATTTAATGATTCGACAGAAGGGGAGCCAAAGAATATTCTTGAGTATTAGCAGTTGGGTTGTCAATTCAACCACACCTGGATAACTTAGTATCTGCAGCAAAGTAATTAGTAGCAAATGGGGTATAATAATAAAAGTAATGGGAGCAAAAGTAAAGATAAATGTTTTTGGGTTTTTGTAGTAGTTGTAACAGTAGAAACGGAAAAATAAATAAGTGAAGAACAATATACAAAAAGTTCCTAGGCAATGGATCAATGATGGATAATTATGCCGGATGCGATACCTCATGCAATAGTTATAGCATAGGGTGATATAGAACTAGCTCCAGTTCATCAATGTAATGTAGGCATGTATTCCATAAATAGTCATACGTGCTTATGGAAAAGAACTTGCATGACATCTTTTGTCCTACCCTCCCGTTGCAGCGGGGTCCTTACGGAAACTAAGGGATATTAAGGCCTCCTTTTAATAGAGAACCGAAACAAAGCATTAGCACATAGTGAATACATGAACTCCTCAAACTACGGTCATCACCGAGAAGTATCCCGATTATTGTCACTTCGGGGTTGTCGGATCATAACACATAATAGGTGACTATAGACTTGCAAGATAGGATCAAGAACACTCATATATTCATGAAAACATAATAGGTTCAGATCTGAAATCATGGCACTCGGGCCCTAGTGACAAGCATTAAGCATAGAAAAGTCATAGCAACATCAATCTTAGAACATAGTGGATACTAGGGATCAAACCCTAACAAAACTAACTGGATTACATGGTAAATCTCATCCAACCCATCACCGTCCAGCAAGCCTACGATGGAATTACTCACGCACGGCGGTGAGCATCATGAAATTGGTGATGGAGGATGGTTGATGATGACGACGGCGACGAATCCCCTCTCCGGAGCCCCGAACGGACTCCAGATCAGCCCTCCCGAGAGAGATTAGGGCTTGGCGGCGGCTCAGTATCGTAAAACGCGATGAAACTTTTTCTTTGATTTTTTTTCTCCCCGAACGTGAATATATGGAGTTGGAGTTGACGTCAGTGGAGGTCCAGGGGGCCCACAAGATAGGAGGCCGTGCCCTAGGGGGGGCGCCCCCGGCTCGTGGACAGGCTGTGGGCCTCCTGGCATTAATTCTTTTGCCAAAAAATCTTATTAATTCCAAAAAGTGCCTCCGTGGATTTCAAGGACATTCCGAGAACTTTTCTATTCTACACATAAAACAACATCATGGTAGTTCTGCTGAAAACAGCGTCAGTCCGGGTTAGTTTCATTCAAATCATGCAAGTTAGAGTCCAAAACAAGGGCAAAAGTGTTTGGAAAAGTAGATACATTGGAGACGTATGAACTCCCCCAAGCTTAAACCTTTGCTTGTCCTCATGCAGTTCAGTTGATAAACTGAAAGTGAGAAAAACTTTTACAAACTCTGTTTGCTCTCGTTGTTGTAACATGAAAAGCCAGCATTCAAGTTTCAGCAAGTATTATGAACTAACCATACTCACAATAACACATAGGTCTCACAATTACTCATATCAATAGCATAATCAGCTAGTGAGCCATAATAATAAAACTCGGATGACAACACTTTCTCAAAATAATCATAACATAATATAACAAAATGGTATCTCGCTAGCCCTTTCTGACACCGCAAATCATAAATGCAGACCACCTTTAAAGATCAAGGACTGACTAAACATTGTAATTCATGGTAAAAGAGATCGAGTCAAGTCATGCCCAATATAAACCAATAATAATGAATGCAAATGATAGTGTGCTCTCCAACGGGTGCTTTTTATAAGAAGGATGATGACTCAACATAAAAGTAAATAGATAGGCCCTTCACAGAAGGAAGCAGGGATTTGTAGAGGTGCCAGAGCTCAATTTTAAAATAGAGATAGAATAACATTTTGAGCGGCATACTTTTGTTGTCAACGCAACAACTATGAGATGGCTGTATCTTCCATACTACATGCATTATAGGCAGTTCCCAAACAGAATGGTAAAGGTTTATACTCCCCCAACCACCAACAAGCATCAATCCATGGCTTGCTCGAAAGAACGAGTGCCTCCAACATACAACAGCCATGGGGGAGTTTTGTTTAATTATTTTGATTTGCTTTGATCTTTTTGGATCATGGGACTGGGCATCCCGGTTACTGGCCCTTTCTCGTGAATGAGGAGCGGAGTCCACTCCTCTTGAGAATAACCCACCTAGCATGGAAGATATAGGAAGCCCTAGTTGTAACATGAGCTGCTCGAGCATACAAAACAGAATTTCATTTGAAGGTTTGGAGTTTGGCACATACAAATTTACTTGGAACGGCAGGTAAATACCACATATAGGAAGGTATAGTGGACTCATATGGAACAACTTTGGGGTTTAAGGAGTTTGGATGCACAAGCAGTATTCCCGCTTAGTACAGGTGAAGGCTAGCAAAAGACTGGGAAGCGACCAACTGAGAGAGTGGCAATAGTCGTAAACATGCATTAAAATTAATTTACACCGAATACAAGCATGAGTAGGATATAATCCACCATGAACATAAATATTGTGAAGGCTATGTTGATTTGATTCAACTACATGCGTGAACATGTGCCAAGTCGAGTCACTCAATTCATTCAAAGGAGGATACCATCCCATCATATCACATCATAATCATTCTAATAGCATGTTGGCATGCAAGCATTATAACTCATAGCTAATCAAGCATGGCACAAGCAACTATAATCTCTAAATGTCAATGCAAATATGTTTACTTCATAATAGCTGACTCAGGAACGATGAATTCATCATATTTACAAATACAAGAGAGGTCGAGTTCATACCAGTTTTTCTCATCCCAATAAGTCCATCATATATCATCATTATTGCCTTTCACTTGCTCGACTGAATGATGTGTATAATAATAAGAGTGCACGTGCATTGGACTAAGCTGGAATCTGCAAGCATTCAACTCAAGAGAGAAGACAATTAATATGGGCTCTAAATTAAATAAACAATCATGCATATAAGAGCCACTAAGCATTTTCAATATGGTCTTCTCGACCCCCAAAGGAAAGAAAAGAAAATAAAACTATTTACACGGGAAAGCTCCCAACAAGTGAAAAGAAGAACTAGAAATCTTTTTGCGTTTTCATTTTAATTTCTACTACAAGCATAGAATTTAAACTAACTAATTTTTTTTGGTTTTTCTTAAGTTTATCAAACACACAAGAAGAAAACTAGAAAAAGAAATTTAAACTAGCATGGATAATACATTGAAAGAGTATGAGCACCGATGACTAGTGTGTGAACATGAATGTAAAGTCGGTGAGAAATACGTATTCCCCCAAGCTTAGGCTTTTCGCTTAAGTTGGTCTAATACCAATGACCGCCTGGCTGATATCCATAAGAGAAACTGGGGTCGTACTAAGATGCAGAGGCGACCGCCTCCTGAGCAGCAGCGTGTTGGCGAGCTGCCTCCATCCCCCTCTCATATTCAGTTGCATCCTCCCTGGTGACAACATATCTTCCTTTTGCCTGATAATCAAAAAGGTAGGGGGCAGGAAGAGTAACAGGGACGACATTGCGCATGTCATAGATTAGTCGATAATGGAGGAATTGTTCATTCCTCTCAAGAAAATGATGATCAAACATAGCTTCTTTATCCAAATAAACAGGAGGTACAATCATATCCCCCTCTCGTGGACCTATATTAAGAAAATTAGCCACACGGGTTGCATAAATTCCTCCAAAGAATTCACCCCTTCTACTATTATTCTGCAACCTACGTGCAACTATTGCCCCCAAGTTATAACCTTTATAACCTGACACAGCACTCTTGAGGACACAAAGATCAGGGACACACATGTGACATGCTTCATCCTTACCGTTAATGCGTCTACCAATGAAAAGAGCAAAATAATGTATAGCAGGAAAATGAATGCTCCCTATGGTAGCTTGTGTTATGTCCCTAGATTCTCCCACAGTAATACTAGCAATAAAATCTCTAAATTCATATTTGCGAGGATCATTAATATTACCCCACTGCAGGAGTTTGCAAGCAGTTGTGAAATCCTCTAAATCCATGGTATAAGATGTATCATAAATATCAAACATGATGCTAGGACAATTACGCGCAGAGATATATTCGAACCTCCGCATAAAGGAATCAGTCAATTGATAATACTGAGGACACTTATCTTGTAAGAAGTCCTCCAGCTCGGCATTATGCACATACGCGTCAAATTCCTCCTTGAAGCCTGCTTCGACCATAAAATAATCGGATGGCCACTCACAAGCCCGTACATTTGCGTCCCTCGGCAATTTAACATCTTGCTCACGTATAGCAATCCTTGGCCATTTCTTTGCTGAGGAACCACCTTGGTACATTCTTCTAACCATATTTCTTTTTCTGAAGATTTATGAAATCTTAGTAACTTGAAAATAAAAGTGAATAAAACTAAACAAGATTGATAGCAACTACTCCTACAAGTGCCTAGAGCCTAAATCATGCATTGGAATTGCTTGGGACCTCAAAAATTTAACATGCAAGCTCAAGAACATGGTCACCTATGTAGCAAAAATTTGCAATGAATAAAGCACTAGAACAAAAACTATTTGGACCAATGGAGGAGTCACATACCAAGCAACAATCTCCCAAAGCAGTTTTGTGAATGGAGCTTTGAGCTAAGAGATCGAAAATCGCAGCAAAACGAGCTAGAACTCGTGATTGAGCTGGATGGGGATTTTTTTGGGTAGAAGATGAAGTGTGTGGGTAATGCCATAAGTGGAGGGGAGCCACCAGGGGCCCACGAGACAGGGGGCGCGCCCTATAGGGGGGCACGCCCTCCTCTCTCGTGGCCTAGTGCTTTCCCCTCCTGTAGTGTTTTCAGTGCCTAAAATCCTCAAATATTCCAGAAAAAATCATACTAAATTTGCGGGGCATTTGGAGCACTTTTATTTTCAAACTATTTTTTAATGCATGGATAATTCAGAAAACAGACGGATAATATTATTTTTGCTTTATTTATTCTAAATAACAGAGAGTAAAAGGAGGGTATAGAAGGTTGTGCCTTCTAGTTTCATCCATCTCGTGATCATCAAAATGAACCCACTAACAAGGTTGACCAAGTCTTGTTAACAAACTCATTCTGAATAACACGAAACCGGAGAAATTTCGAATAACAGTAAGTTACCTCAACAGGGATATGAAAATCCCCAACAATAAGAATATCATACTTTTTCTTGACATTAGGGAGAGGAAATTCAAAACCTCCAAAAATGATAGTTGGAACTTTTTCAATAGAATTGATGCTATGAACTTGAGATTGTTTAATCGGAAAGTGTATTGTATGCTCATTACCATTATCATGAAAAGTGACATTGCCTTTGTTGCAATCAATAACAGCCCCTGCAGTATTAAGAAAAGGTCTACCAAGGATAATAGACATACTATCGTCCTCAGGAATATCAAGAATAACAAAGTCCATTAAGATAGTGACATTTGCAACCACAACAGGCACATCCTCACAAATACCGACAGGTATAGCAGTTGATTTATAAGCCATTTGCAAAGATATTTCAGTAGGTGTTAACTTATTCAATTCAAGTCTACGATATAAAGAGAGAGGCATAACACTAACACCAGCTCCAAAATCACATAAAGCAGTTCTAACATAGTTTCTTTTAATAGAGCATGGTATAGTTGGAACACCCGGATCTCCAAGTTTCTTTGGTATTCCACCCTTAAAAGTGTAATTAGCAAGCATGGTGGAAATTTCAGCTTCCGGTATCTTTCTTTTATTTGTGATGATATCCTTCATATACTTAGCATAAGGATTTACTTTGAGCATATCAGTTAAGCGCATACGTAAGAAAATAGGTCTAATCCTTTTAGCAAAGCGCTCAAAATCCTCATCATCCTTTGACTTGGATGGTTTAGGAGGAAAGGGCATGGGTTTCTGAACCCATGGTTCTCTTTCTTTACAGTGCTTCCTAGCAACAAAATCTCTCTTATCATAACGTTGATTCTTTGATTGTGGGTTATCAAGATCAACAGCAGGTTCAATTTCTTCATCATTGTTTCTGCTAGGTTGAGCATCAACATGAACATTATTATTAACATTATCACTAGGTTCATGTTCATCACCTGATTGTGTTTCAGCATCAGAAATAGAAATATCATTGGGATTCTATGGTGTGTCTACAGTAGGTTCATTAGAAGCATGCAAAGTCCTATCATTTTTCTTTTTCTCCTTTTTAGAAGAACTAGGTACCTCTAAATTATTTCTCTGAGAATTTTGCTCGATTCTCTTAGGGTGGCCTTCAGGATACAAAGGTTCTTGAGTCATTCTACCAGTTCTAGTAGCCACTCTAACCGCAAAGTCATTTTTATTATTTAATTCATCAATCAAATCATTTTGAGCCTTAAGTACTTGCTCAGCTTGAGTAGCAACCATAGAAGCATATGTGCTAACACGGTGAAGTTCATCTTTAACTCGAGCAAGATTATAGCTTACACGTCCTATTTCGAAAGCATTATTCTTTAACTCTCTACCAACATAAGCATTAAAACTTTCTTGTCTAGCCATAAAGTCATCAAATTCATCTAAGCATGGGCTATGAAATTTAGTAGAGGGTATTTCAACTTTATCATATCTATAGAGAGAATTTACCTTTACTACCTGTGTCGGGTTATCAAGACAATGTGGTTCTTCACGCGGTATATTAAGACCATGTATTTCTTCAATAGGAGGTAAATTCTTAACATCTTCAGCTTTAATACCTTTTTCTTTCATTGATTTCTTTGCCTCTTGCATATCTTCAGGACTGAGAAATAAAACACCTCTCTTCTTCGGAGTGGGTTTAGGAATAGGCTCAGGAGTTGGCTCAATTGCTTCAGGAATTACATCAGGAACTGGCTCAGGAAGAGTCCAATTATTTTCATTAGTCAACATATTATTCAATAATATTTCAGCTTCGTCGACTGTTCTTTCCCTGAAAACACAACCAGCACAACTATCCAAGTAGTCCTTGGAAGCATGAGTTAGTCCATTATAAAAGATATCAAGTATTTCATTTTTCTTAAGAGGATCATCGGGAAAAGCATTAAGTAACCGGAGAAGCCTCCCCCAAGCTTGTGGGAGACTCTCTTCTTTGATTTGCACAGAATTATATATTTCTCGCAAGGCATCTTGTTTCTTATGAGCAGGGAAATATTTAGCAGAGAAGTAATAAATCATATCCTGGGGACTACACACACAACCAGGAGCAAGAGAATTATACCAAGTCTTAGCATCACCCTTTAATGAGAACGGAAATATCTTAAGGATATATAAATAGTGAGACTTCTCATCATTAGTAAACAGGGTGGCTATATCATTCAACTTGGTAAGATGTGCCACAACAGTTTCAGATTCAAGGCCTTAAAAAGGATCAGATTCAACTAAAGTAATAATATCAGGATCGACAGAGAATTCATAATCCTTATCAGTAACACAGATAGGTGAAGTAGCAAAAGAAGGATCGGGTTTCATTCTAGCATTAAGAGACTGCTGCTTCCATTTAGCTAATAATTTTTTAAGATCATTTCTATCATTGCAAGCAAGAATTTCCATAGCAGCTTTTTCATTCATAACATAAACCTTAGGAACAACAGGTAATACATAATCATTGGGAGAACCTTCATCATCACTATCATCAATAATAGGTTCTTAAGTAATATCATTCCCCCTAACTCTAGCAAGTTGTTCATCAAGAAATTCACCTAATGGCACAGTAGTATCACGCACAGAAGTAGTTTCATCATGCATAGCAGAAGTGGCATTATCAATAACATGCGACATATCAGAGTTCATTGCAGTAGCAGGTTTAGGTGTCGCAAGCCTACTAATAACGGAAGGAGAATCTAGTGTAGAGCTAGATGGCAGTTCCTTACCTCCCCTCGTAGTTGAGGGTAAAATATTGGTTTTAGCTTCTTTCAAGTTCTTCATAGTGATCAACAGATATAAATCCCAAGTGACTCAGAGAATAGAGCTATGCTCCCCGGCAACGGCGCCAGAAATTAGTCTTGATAACCGACAAGTATAGGGGATCGCAACAGCTTTCGAGGGTAGAGTATTCAACCCAAATTTATCGATTCGACACAAGGGGAGCCAAAGAATATTCTTGAGTATTAGCAGTTGAGTTGTCAATTCAACCACACCTAGATAACTTAGTATCTGCAGCAAAGTATTTAGTAGCAAAAGTGGTATGATAATAAAAGTAATGGTAGCAAAAGTAAAGACAAATGTTTTTGGGTTTTTGTAGTAGTTGTAACAGTAGCAACAGAAAAGTAAATAAGCGAAGAACAATATACGAAAAGCTCGTAGGCAATGGATCAGTGATGGATAATTATGCCGGATGCGATTCCTCATGCAATAGTTATAACATAGGGTGATATAGAACTAGCTCCGGTTCATCAATGTAATGTAGGCATGTATTCCATAAATAGTCATACGTGCTTATGGAAAAGAACTTGCATGACATCTTTTGTCCTACCCTCCCGTTGCAGCGGGGTCCTTACAGAAACTAAGGGATATTAAGGCCTCCTTTTAATAGAGAACCGAAACAAAGCATTAGCACATAGTGAATACATGAACTCCTCAAACTACGGTCATCACCAAGAGGTATCCCAATTATTGTCACTTCGGGGTTGTCGGATCATAACACATAATAGGTGACTATAGACTTGCAAGATAGGATCAAGAACACACATATATTCATGAAAACATAATAGGTTCAGATCTGAAATCATGGCACTCGGGCCCTAGTGACAAGCATTAAGCATAGCAAAGTCATAGCAACATCAATATCAGAACATAGTGGATACTAGGGATCAAACCCTAACAAAACTAACTTGATTACATGGTAAATCTCATCCAACCCATCACCGTCCAGCAAGCCTACGATGGAATTACTCACGCACGGCGGTGAGCATCATGAAATTGGTGATGGAGGATGGTTGATGATGACGACGGCGATGAATGCTTCTCTCCGGAGCCCCGAACGGACTCCAGATCAACCCTCCTGAGAGAGGTTAGGGCTTGGCGGCGGCTCCGTGTTGTAAAACGCGATGAAACTTTCTCTCTGATTTTTTTCTCCCCAAACGTGAATATATGGAGTTGGAGTTGACGTCGATGGAGGTCCAGGGGGCCCACGAGATAGGAGGCCGCGCCGTGGGCGGGCGCCCCCTGTCTCGTGGACAGGCTATGGGCCCCCAGGCATTAATTCTTTCGCCAAAAATTCTTATTATTCCAAAAAGTGCCCCCGTGGATTTCCAAGACATTACGAGAACTTTTCTTTTCTACACATAAAACAACATCATGGTAGTTCTGCTGAAAACAGCGTCAGTCCGGGTTAGTTTCATTCAAATCATGCAAGTTACAGTCCAAAACAAGGGAAAAGGTGTTTGGAAAAGTAGAAACGTTGGAGACGTATCACACGGCTACAATGTCCTCAAGATGCCAGGAAGCGGTAGAGTCATCATAGTACCTTGTGAGGAAAGGGATGCAGTGTGTTCTCTTGAGCGTGCCTTCCAAGCCGCAGCAATCGAAGACCCAGATCACAGGAGCAGAAGACTTCCCGAGGCGGTCCCCAAGAAGAAGAAGGCTTCACCTGGCCCAAACCCTCAGACGCAGGCACCTCCGGAGGCGTGGCGTCAGGATACGCACAAGTTCAGGGAGCGCCACCCCCTGTCGCATCAGAAGGCGCACTCGGCGCCCTCCTCGGGCAGCGCTCGGGGGCTCTTTCTTGGAGAGCCACCGACCTTGCCAAGGTCATGAGGGAGGCGCTCGGGCACCACTTGGAGGTGTGCTTCAAGGCACGTTTCCCCCAGGAAAGTACAAGGCAAGGAGGGCCAAACCCTTAGGATTTCATCGCGAGGAACATTCAGGAGCTACAGGAGTCAAGAGTCATGCGCGGCAGCCGCCGCCTACCCGCCGCAGCCCCCCATCCATGCGAGGATGGCGGGCTACGCGTCTGCATCGACATACCAGGGCTCAACTGAGCCGCGTCTCAGGAGCGCCTCTGGCCTTCACGCGTGGGTTGTTGCTAGGGCCCACCTCACAGCTACGTTCGCATGCCCTTCGGCCTGCCGAACGCGGTCGCCGCTCATCAGCGCCTGCTGAGGAGCATTCTGGAGGCTCAGGAGGTCAGGCATCACGCGGTCCTGGCGGAGATGGAGATAGCCCTCGAAGATCCACCTGTGCCCCCGGAGCCTCCCCAGGCTCCAGGCCCCGAGAGCTCGTGAGGGTCCGCTTCCTCACCACGCGTCGTCCGCTACTTCAGCATCAATTCATCTCCAACGGTATCAGGTGACATCTTTCAAAGTTCCATTTTCAGCTGGGAGCGCCCGCAGGGCTGCATCATTCCCAGGTCGCATGGGTCCGTCCCTACGGCATACATCCGTTTTGCTTATGCTCTTTACCTACCTCGTTGGGGGCGCCCCTCGGGCTGCATTATCCCCAAGCTGCTCAGGCCTGACCCAGTGGCGTTTGCTTTTTCCTCATCTATCTAAAATGGATTTTCTACTTCGTGCTTAACATGCTTGACCTAACCACCTGCTCGATTGACACCTACCTTTGGAGCCGCTCGCTCTGGCATCACACTTGCGTACGGGTCCGTCCCTGCAACCCCGATAGATCTGAGCAGTCGAGCTCTGGCCGCGGCAACCCCGCAAGGCGCCACCTCACCAGGCCCTCAGTGCCCCAATCACTCCCTCGGAGCGACCAATGGTTGGCTGGCAACCGTAACAACAGACCTTGTTTCCCCTCGTGATTGGTATGCAGGACCCTCTCCAGAAGTAACACTGGGGACGTCGCGAGCTCTCTCTCCACCTCTTCGGCATGATCCGCTTGCACGTTAAAAGGGGGGCGCCTGAGCATCGCGACTCATGGGCTCTTACTGGCTCTCCATCCCTCACCCCCTGGCCTTGACCCACGGCATCGCGACCTGTCATACTAGCGGCGGCTGAGCTCTCTCGAGGGCAGGGACCTGAGGACGTAGAGAATTAAGGAAAGTGCGGGGGAGAGGGAACGAGCTCACGAGGGCCTAACCCAGCAACTCCTCAGCTGTCGCCGCGTAGGCCCGGCACCTCAACGAAAACTACGCAAAACCTATGAGATATGTCACGAGAAAACTGATTCAACTCAGCGCTAAACCCTCGCCTCGTGCAGCTCTGTCACAGCAATGTTGCCTACCTTTCTTGCCTAGCGGAGGCTGCTTGATCGCTAAAGGGGACCTCCTGAGCATCACGGCTCAGGGGCTCTTACTGGACCTTGGGCCGCTCACCTCCTGGCCTTGACCACGGCATCACGACCTGGCATACCAGCGACGGCTGAAGCTTGCCTGGGGACTGGGACCTGTCGGCGTAGAGCACCAAGCCCTCGTGAGGAAAGAAAGGGGGAGCCGAGCCGGGAGAGTACAAGCATCTCGCATTGATTCACAATAAGGATATAATATTCACAAAAGACATGGCCAGCACCTTACATACCCCCACGAGGTGGTACTTCGATTCCTCGCAGGGAACAAAAGGTGCTAATCCTAAGGAACGCAAACTATGCGTGCCTCCGCAGGAGACGCCATCATCAACAGTGGGCCGTCAGGCGCTGGCGCCAACCCCGTCCAGATCAGTGGCGTTGGCGGCCTGATGCAGCTGCCCTGCTCCGGGCACGATGCGAGCTCGGGGTCTCGTAGCTGTTGTCGCCCATCTCCGGAGTCGCCTGAAGCCCGGCGGAGTCGCTGGACCCTCCGGCTCCTCCGCTGCCGCCTGAGGAGCTGCTGGGGAAGCGGTTGGCGGGCCTAGTCCTCGCCACGACGATGCCCCGGCTGCCTTTCTCAGGGCAACATTCCAGCCGGCGTCCTTCCGCGTCGAAGACCTTGAAGAACATCAAGGAGGCGCCATCGTATTCGAAATGAATCACGAGGGCACCTCCAGTTCGGCAAGACCCGGGCGATCTCGCCCCAGCCATGGGTCATGTAGACCTTGTCCGGAGCGACAACCTCAACCTCCACTCCGGTCGCAGGGGTACTGCAGTCAGCATGCTGCAGCCAGAGCTCAAGAGGCCCCCTCATCGGGATCTCGAAGGAGAAGGAGGGAGGAAGGCGAATCCAAGATCGAGGAGGCATCATGGCGTGGAGCACAAGCTCGCGAGAGGAGCCCTCGGCATGGACTCCAGGAGGAACGACGCACACCACCGTAACCCGCCGGCGTCAACGGCGGCACCGCCGGTGTCGCTCGGCGCCTTCTTCTCCAGGGCCCTCGATGCGGGTGTACAAGGGCAGCGGGAACCCAGGCGGCGGCCGCTCGTACCAGGGCCTCGATGCCTCCTGCCGAGCACCCTCATCTCGGCGGCAGAGGACTAGCCGCTTCTTCGGCGGAAGCGGGTCGGGACCCTCTCGGGGGGCCTTTCCCTTCTCTTCTGCAGAAAACCGGCAGATTGGTCCCATTGGCGTAATGTGGAGCAAGGGAGAGAAATGAGAAGAAAAGGAGTAGCAGGAAGGGATGGACTGGAAGGGCTCGCGCCGTTCCGTACTTATAGCCGGAGAAAGCCAACCATCGGCCACCACGATCGCAGGTAATCATGACCCGTTTTTTCATGCAGGGACTTGTCAAGTCATGCAGTTGCCGAGGCATCATGGGGAAGCGGAGATGCCCACGTCCAATCAATTGCCACGCGGCGCTCAAGACTGCAGGCTATTGGGGCCCATGGCACTTTGCACTTGCCCCTTCGCTTCTCTGCTAAGCCAAGTCCGGGCGCGCCTTGGGCCCGGGGGCTACTGTCGGTGTTCTGGGAACAGGGGTCCCCAGACTTGCCTGCATGTGGCCTGCGGCGTGGCTCAAGTGGGGGCCCAGTGCAGCCCAGCTTCATCAGCTCAAGCTCAAGACCCTCGCGAGGGGCCAAGCCTCGCGGGGTGGATGACAGGGAGCTTCCTCAGGAGCAGCCTCATCAGGCAGGCTCGCGAGGAGGCGGAGAGATCAAGGCAGGGTACCTCGCGAGGAGCCCGTGACGCAAGCCATGACGATCGAGACCAGGCGGGCGCCGGCCCGCTTAGTGTCCTTGTTTCCCCTTCGGTGCAAAGGGGGCAAGCACAGGCCAAGGCATCAGGCAAAGGTTATCGTTTTGGTGCAACAAGACCAAGACCAGCAGAACGGCGGGATGGAGGTCATCGTGGAGCCGAGGACGGCATCATCATCACAGCCTTTGGCAGCCGTAGACCAAATTTAGTCAGGATAAGTGTACTAGATGTTCCCCTTCAAAATGGCCAATTGTTGGCGCCCTTCCCGCTCATTATTTGGGAAGAGGAAAGGGCCTCCCTCTATAAATAGAGCTAGCCACCACAAGGCAAAGGGAGGATCCAGATAACGCATAGACTAGAGAGAAGCGACTGAACTCACCCAAGCAGTTCATCACACCAGCTCAAGAACAGGCCCACGCGAGGTTGTTCTCCCTTTGTATTGTTCATCATCAGCCCCTGTGGAAATCCACCACACCACACACTGGAGTAGGGTATTACATGATACGTCTCCGTCGTATCTACTTTTCCAAACACTTTTGCCCTTGTTTTGGACTCTAACTTGTATGAGTTGAATGGAACTAACCCGGACTGACGCTGTTTTCAGCAGAATTGCCATGATGTTGTTTTTTGTGCAGAAAATAAAAGTTCTCGGAATGACCTGAAACTCCACGGAACATCTTAGAAAAAATAATAAAAAATCCTCGCCAAGATGAAAACCAGGGGGCCCACACCCTGTACACGAGGGTGGGGGGCGCGCCCCCCCTAGGGCGCGCCCCCTACCTCGTGGGCCCCCTGGTGGCCCTCCGACGCCAACTCCAACTCCATATATTGGCTTTCAGGGAGAAAAAACCAGAGAGAAGAAATCATCACGTTTTACGATACGGAGCCGCCACCAAGCCCTAATCTCTCTGGGAGGGCTGATCTAGAGTCCGTTTGGGGCTCCGGAGAGGGGGATTCGTCACCGTCGTCATCATCAACCATCCTCCATCACCAATTTCATGATGCTCACCGCCGTGCGTGAGTAATTCCATCGTAGGCTTGCTGGACGGTGATGGGTTGGATGAGATTTATCATGTAATCGAGTTAATTTTGTTAGGGTTTGATTCCTAGTATCCACTATGTTCTGAGATTGATGTTGCTATGACTTTTCTATGCTTAATGCTTGTCACTAGGGCCCGAGTGCCATGATTTCAGATCTGAACCTATTATGTTTTCATGAATATATGTGTGTTCTTGATCCTATCTTGCAAGTCCATAGTCACCTACTATGTGTTATGATCCGGCAACCCCGAAGTGACAATAATCGGGACCACTCCCGGTGATGACCATAGTTTGAGGAGTTCATGTATTCACTATGTGCTAATGCTTTGTTCCGGTTCTTTATTAAAAAGAGGCCTTAATATCCCTTAGTTTCCAATAGGACCCCGCTGCTACAGGAGGGTAGGACAAAAGATGCCATGCAAGTTCTTTTCCATAAGCACGTATGAGTACATACGGAATACATGCCTACATTACATTGATGAATTGGAGCTAGTTCTGTGTCACCCTATGTTATGAGTGTTACATGACGAACCGCATCCGGCATAATTATCCATCACTAATCCGGTGCCTACTAGTTTTCCATATATTGGTTCTTGCTTATTTACTTTTCCGTTGCTACTGTTACAATCACTACAAAATACCAAAAACATTACTTTTGTTGTCTTTACTTTTGTTACCGTTACCACCACTATCATATTACTTTGCTACTAAACACTTTGCTGCAGATACTAAGTTTCCAGGTGTGGTTGAATTGACAACTCAGCTGCTAATACTTGAGAATATTCTTTGGCTCCCCTTGTGTCGAATTAATAAATTTGGATTGAATACTCTACCCTCGAAAACTGTTGCGATCCCCTATACTTGTGGGTTATCAAGACCTTTTTCTGGCGCCGTTGCCAGGGAGCATAGCTCTATTCTTTGAGTCACTTGGGATTTATATCTGCTGGACACTATGAAGAACTTGAAAGATGATCGAACTACTATTTTGCCCTCAACTACGAGGGGATGTAAGGAACTGCCATTTAGCTCTGCACTTGATTCACCTTCTTTTATAAGTAAGCTTGCGACACCTAAACCTGCTACTGCTATGAATTCTGATATGTCGCATGTTATTGATGATGCCACTTCTGCTATGCATGATACTTATGATGAAACTACTTCTATGTTTGATACTCCTGTGCCCCTTGGTGAATTTCTTGATGAAAAAATTGCTAGGTCTAGAGAAAGAGAAATTATTTAATATGAATACAATGTTGAGAGTGATGATGAGAATATGCATGCTATTCCTGAGGGTTATCTTTTTGATGCAGAATCTTCTGCAGCTATTTTTGCTTGCCAGGATAGATACGAACTTAAGAGGTTGCTAGTTGAATGGAGTAAAGAATCTCTTAGAGATAGAATGAGACCCGAACCTGCTTTTGCTACTTCACCTATTTGTGTTCCCGATAAGGATTATTATGATTTTTCTGTTGATCCAGATATAATTACTTTGGTTGAATCTGATCCTTTCTATGGCTATGAATCTGAAACTGTTGTGGCACATCTTACTAAGTTAAATGATATAGACGCCCTGTTTACTAATAATGAGAGATCGCGCTACCTTTATTTACTCAAAATATTTCTATTCTCATTAAAGGGTGATGCTAGGATATGGTTTAATTCTCTTGATCCTTGTTGTGTGCGTAGTCCCCAGGATATGATTTATTACTTCTCTGCTAAATATTTCCCTGCTCATAAGAAACAAGCTGCTTTGAGGGAAATATACAACTTCGTGCAAATTGAAGAAGAGAGTCTCCCACAAGCTTGGGGGAGGCTTCTCAAGTTACTTAATGCTTTGCCTGATCATCCTCTTAAGAAACCTGAAATACTTGATATCTTTTATAATGGACTAACTGATGCTTCCAGAGATTACCTGGGTAGTTGTGCTGGTTCTCTTTTTAGGGAAAGAACACCGGATGAAGCTGAAATTCTATTGAATAATATGTTGACAAATGAAAATAATTGGGCACCTCCTGAGCCATCTCCTGTGCCAGTTCCAGAGCCAATTACTGAGCCTATTCCTAAACCAACTCCGAAGAAGAGAGGTGTTCTATTTCTCAGTCCCGAAGATATGCAAGAGGCAAAGAAATCTATGAAAGAAAAAGGTATTAAAGCTAAAGATGTTAAGAATTTACCTCCTATTGAAGAAATACACGGTCTTAATTTACCGCCTATTGAAGAAGTATATGATCTCAATTCCTTATTCATTGAAGAACCTCCTGATCCCGATATCCCGACACACGTCGTAAAGGTAAATTCTCTCTATAGATATGATAAAGCTGAAGTCCCTCCTACTAAAATTGCTAGCCAGTGCTTGGATGAGTTTGATGACTTTATGTTTAAGCAATATGTCTTTAATGCTTATTTTGGTAGACAATTAAAACAGAATACCTTTATGATTAAATGCTTGGGTGATTTTATGGCTGATATTAGAGGTAAACTTAAACTTGTTAGCAAACATGCTTCTATGGTTACCACTCAAGTAGAACAAGTACTTAAAGCTCAGAAAGAAGTGCTTGATGAAATGAATAGTAAGAAAAATGATTATGCTGTTAGAGTGGCTACTAGAACTGGTAGAATAACTCAGGAACCTTTGTATCTTGAAGGCCACCCTAAGAGAATCGAGCAAGATTCTCAGAGAAATAATATTGATGTACCTAATTCTTCTAAAAGGAAGAAAAAGAAAAATAATAGGACCTTGCAAACTTCTAGTGAACCTATTGCTAAACCACCTAAGAATCCAAATGATATTTCTATGTCTGATGCTAAAACACAATCAGGTGATGAACATGAACCTAATAATAATGTTAATGATAATGTTCATGATGATGCTCAACCTAGTAATGATAATGATGTAGAAGTTGAACCTGTTGTTGATCTTGATAACCCACAATCAAGGAATCAATGTTACGATAAAAGAGACTTCGTTGCTAGGAAACATGGTAAAGAAAGGGAACCATGGGTTCAGAAACCCATGCCTTTTCCTCCGAAACCATCCAAGAAAAAGGATGATGAGGATTTTGAGTGCTTTGCTGAAATGATTAGACCCATATTTTTGCGTATGTGATTAACTCATGTGCTCAAAACAAATCCTTATGCTAAGTATATGAAGGATATCATTACTAATAAAAGAAAGATACCAGAAGCTGAAATTTCCACCATGCTTGCTAATTATACTTTTAAGGGTGGAATACCAAAGAAACTTGGAGATCCAGGAGTATCTACTATACCATGCGCCATCAACAGAAATTATGTTAAAACTGCTTTATGTGATCTTGGAGCCGGTGTTAGTGTTATGCCTCTCTCTTTATATAGTAGACTTGACTTGAATAAGTTGACACCTACTGAAATATCTTTGCAAATGGCTGATAAATCAACTGCTATACCTGTCGGTATTTGTGAGGATGTGCATGTTGTAGTTGCAAACGTTACTATTTTAACAGACTTGTTATTCTTGATATTCTCGAGGATGATAGTATGTCTATTATTCTTGGAAGACCTTTCCTTAATACTGCAGGGGTTGTTATTGATTGCAACAAAGGCAATGTCACTTTTCATGTTAATGGCAATGAGCACACGGTACACTTTCCGAGGAAACAACCTCAAGTTTATAGTATCAACTCTATTGGAAAAATTCCATCGATTATATTTGGAGGTTTTGAATTTCCTCTCCCTACTATCAAGAAAAAGTATGATATTCTTATTGTTGGGGATTTTCATATCCCCGTTGAGGTAACTTAGTGTTATTCGAAAGTTCTCCGGTTCCGTGATTATTCGGAATGAGTTTGTTAACAAGACTTGATCAACCTTGTTAGTGGGTTCATTTTGATGATCACGAGATGGATGAAACTAGAAGCACAACCTTCTGTACCCTCTTTATATTTTCTGTTATTTAGTAGAAATAAAGTAAAATAGTATTTTTCTGTCTGTTTACTGACTTATCCGTGCAATATAAAAATATCCCGAAAATAAAAGTCCTCAGAATGCCATGACAATTTAATATGATTTTTTCGGGAATATTTGAGGATTTACTGTGCAAAAATTGCCGCGAGGGGAGCAGCCACGTGGTCACGAGGATGGAGGGCACGCCCTACCCCCCTGGGCGCGCCCCCTGCCTCGTGGGCCCGTGGTGGCCCTCCTCCACTTATCCCTGCACCCATCTTCTTCCTCTGCCTCACACAAACATGAAAAACCAACTCGAGCACGAGTTCCAGCCCCCGTTGCTGTGATTTTCGATCTCCTTGCTCAAAGCACCTCTCGCAAAACTTCTTGGGGAGATTGTTCCTTGGTATGTGACTCCTCCATTGGACCAATTAGTTTTTTTCTAGTGCTTTATTCATTGCAAATTTGTGCTGCATAGGTGACCATGTTCTTGAGCTTGCATGTCAAATTTATTTGGTTCCAAGTAGTTCTAATGCTTGATATAGGCTCTAGGCACTTGTGGGAGTTGTTGCTATCAATTTTATTGAAGTTGGTTCACTTTTATTTGAAGTTACTAAAAAATTCAGAATTTTTTTCCAGAGGAAACAATATGTTTAGGAAGATGTTCCAAGGTGGTTCTTCAAGGAAGCAAGGTCCCAGGCTTGCAATGCGTGATGCTAACGAGGAACCACCAAGAGACGCTCCTGTGAGGCCCTGTGAATGGCCTTCGGAAAATTTTATGAATCAAGCGGTAATCAAAGAAGAATTTAGCGCATATTTGCGTAACGCCGATCTTGAGGACTTTGAAGCTGACAAATGCCCCTAGTATCATGATCTCACAAGTTCATTTGTGAGGAGGTTTGAGTTTTCATGTTCGCGTAATTCTCCTTCAGTCATGTTTGACCTTTATGACAAATATTATACCATGGACTTAGAGGATTTTACTTTTTCTTGCAAACTTCCATCTTGGGGTAGTGTCAGGGATCCCCCTAAATCTGAATATAGAGACTTTCTTGCTAGAATAACTATGGGGGAATCTAGAGATATAACACAAGCCACTATAGGGAGCATTCACTTTCCTGCTATACATTATTTTGCTCTCTTCATAGGTAGATGCATAAATGCTAAGGATGAAGCATGTCACATGTGTGTCCCTGATCTCAGCATTCTCAGAAGTGCTGTGTTAGGAGACCAATCTTATCATATGGGAGCCATTGTAGCTCGCAGGTTGCATCAGAATAGACATAACGGAGATTTCTTTGGAGGAATTTATGCAACCTAGCAAATTTTCTTGAGATAGACATTCGTGAGGGTGATATGGAATTACCCCCTACTTATTTAGATTTTGATTCTATGGTTTCCCACCAGTTTGTTAAGAGGACTAAACTCCCTCTCCAGTATCGACTAATCTTTAACAAACGACATGTAGTCCATATTGCTCTTCCTGCTCCTGCCTTCTTTGATTCTTAGACAAAAGGAAGATATATTATTACCAGAGATGAGGCGGATGAGTATGAGAGGAGAGCGGAGGCTGCTCGATGCCACGCTACAGCTCAGGCGGCGATAGCCGCTGCATCACAGTATGACCCCAGCTTCACCTACGAGTATCCGCCAGGCTATCCCTGGCAATAGACCAACTTAGGCCAAAAGCCTAAGCTTGGGGGAGTACGTATTTCCCACCGACATTACATTCATGTTCACACACACTCATTGCTAGATGTCGGTGCTCATACTCTTTCACTGTAATATCCATGCTAGTTTATTTTCTTTTTCCTGCTTTCTTCTTGTGTGTTTGATAAACCTTAAGAAAAAAAACCAAAAAATTAGTAGTAGTTTATTTCTTTGTAGTAGTAATTAAAAGGAAAACCCAAAAATATTTCCCGTTCTTCTTTTGCTTGCTAGGAGCTTTCCCGTGTAAATAGTTTTATTTTGTTTTCTTTCTTTTGGGGGTCGAGAAGACTATATTGAAATTGCTTAGTGGCTGTTATATGCATGATTGTTTATTTAACTTAGAGCCCATATTACTTGTCTTCTCTCTTGAGTTGAATGCTTGCAGATTCCAGCTTAGTCCAATGCACGTGCACTCTTATTATTATACACATCGTTCGGTCATGCAAGTGAAAGGCAATAATGATGATAAATGATGGACTTATTGGGATGAGAAAAGCTGGTATGAACTCGACCTCTCTTGTTTTTGTAAATATGATGATTCATCATTCCTGAGTCAGCTATTATGAAGTAAACATATTTGCAATGACAATTAGAGCTTATAGTTGCTTGTGCCATGCTTGATTAGCTATGAGTTATAATGGTTTACCTTGTGTGCCAACATGCTATTAGAATGATTATGATGTGGTATGACGAGATGGTATCCTCCTTTAAATGAATTGAGTGACTAGACTTGGCACATGTTCACGCATGTAGTTGAATCAAATCAACATAGCCTTCATGATATTTATGTTCATGGTAGATTATATCCTACTCATGCTTGTATTCGGTGTAAATTAATTTTAATGCATGGTTACGACTGTTGTCGCTCTCTCAGTTGGTCGCTTCCCAATCTTTTGCTAGCATTCACCTGTACTAAGCGGGAATACTGCTTGTGCATCCAACTCCTGAAACCCCAAAGTTGTTCCATATGAGTCCACTATACCTACCTATATGCGGTATTTACCTGCCGTTCCAAGTAAATTTGTATGTGCCAAACTCTAAACCTTCAAATAAACATTCTGTTTTGCATGCTCGAATAGCTCATATATCAACTAGGGCTGCCCTTATCTTCCGTGTTAGGCGGGTTATTCTCAAGAGGAGTGGACTCCTCTCCTCATTCATGAGAAAATGGCTGGTCTTTGGGATGCCCAGTCCCATGCTTTATGCAAACTAAATCAAAATAATTGCAAACAAAACCCCCCCTGGGACCCGTTGAATGTTGGAGGCACTCGTTGTTTCGAGCAAGCCATGGATTGATGCTTGTGGAGGAGGGGGAGTATAAACTTTACCATTCTGTTTGGGAACCGCCTATAATTTGTTTAGCATGGAAGATATCGTCGTCTCTTAGTTGTTATGCTGACAATGAAAGTATACCTCTCAAAATATAATTTATCTCTATTTCAAAATCTAGCTCTGGCACCTCTACAAATCCCTGCTTCCCTCTGCGAAGGGCCTATCCATTTACCTTTATGTTGAGTCATCATCCTTCTTATTAAAAGCACCAGCTGGAGAGCACACTGTCGTTTGCATTCATTATAATTGGTTTATATTGGGTGTGACTTGACTGGATCTCTTTTACGATGAATTACAATGTTTAGTCAGTCCTTAATCTTTAAAGGTGCTCTGCATTTATGTTTTGCGGTCTTAGAAAGGGCTAGCGAGATACCATTTTGTTATATCATGTTATGATTATTTTGAGAAAGTGTTGTCATCCGAGTTTTGTTATTATAGGTCGCTAGCTGATTATGCTATTGATATGAGTAATTGTGAGACCTATGTGTTATTGTGAGTATGGTTAGTTTATAATATTTGCTGAAACTTGAATGCTGGCTTTTCATGTTACAACAACAAGAGAAAACAGAGTTTGTAAAAGTTTTTCTTTTTCTCTTTCAGTTTGTCAACTGAATTGCTTGAGGACAAGCAAGGGTTTAAACTTGGGGGAGTTGATATGTCTCCGTCGTATCTACTTTTCCAAACACTTTTGCCCTTGTTTTGGACTCTAACTTGTATGATTTGAATGGAACTAACCCGAACTGACGTTGTTTTCAGCAGAATTGCCATGATGTTGTTTTTTGTGCAGAAAATAAAAGTTCTCGGAATGACCTGAAACTCCACGGAACATCTTAGAAAAAAAAATCCTCGCCAAAGATGAACACCAGGGGGCCCACACCCTTTCCACGAGGGTGGGCCCCTCCTAGGGCGCGCCCCCTACCTCATGGGCCCCCTGGTGGCCCTCCGACGCCAACTCCAACTCCATATATTGGCTTTCGGAGAGAAAAAAACCAGAGAGAAGAAATCATCGCGTTTTACGATATGGAGCCGCCGCCAAGCCCTAATCTCTCTCGGGAGGGCTGATCTGGAGTCCGTTCGGGGCTCCGGAGAGGGGGATTCATCGTTGTCGTCATCATCAACCATCCTCCATCACCAATTTCATGATGCTCACCGCCGTGCGTGAGAAATTCCATCGTAGGCTTGCTGGACGATGATGGGTTGGATGAGATTTATCATGTAATCGAGTTAGTTTTGTTAGGGTTTGATCCCTAGTATCCACTATGTTCTGAGATTGATGTTGCTATGACTTTGTTATGCTTAATGCTTGTCACTAGGGCCCGAGTGCCATGATTTCAGATCTGAACCTATTATGTTTTCATGAATATATGTGTGCTCTTGATCCTATCTTGCAAGTCTATAATCACCTACTATGTGTTATGATCCGGCAACCCCAAAGTGACAATAATCGGGACCACTCCCGGTGATGACCATAGTTTGAGGAGTTCATGTATTCACTATGTGCTAATGCTTTGTTCCGGTTCTCTATTAAAAGGAGGCCTTAATATCCCTTAGTTTCCAATAGGACCCCGCTGCCACGGGAGGGTAGGACAAAAGATGCCATGCAAGTTCTTTTCCATAAGCACGTATGACTATATACGGAATACATGCCTACATTACATTGATGAATTGGAGATAGTTCTGTGTCACCCTATGTTATGACTGTTACATGACGAACCGCATCCGGCATAATTATCTGTCACTAATCCAGTGCCTACGAGTTTTCCATATACTGGTTCTCGCTTATTTACTTTTCCGTTGCTACTGTTACAATCACTACAAAATACCAAAAACATTACTTTTGCTGTCTTTACTTTTGTTACCGTTACCACCACTATCATATTACTTTGCTACTAAACACTTTGCTGCAGATACTAAGTTTCCAGGTGCGGTTGAATTGACAACTCAGCTGCTAATACTTGAGAATATTCTTTGGCTCCCCTTGTGTCGAATCAATAAATTTGGGTTGAATACTCTACCCTCGAAAACTGTTGCGATCCCCTATACTTGTGGGTTATCATTACACCACAATGGTGGCCTGAACTAGTATAAATCTCTTGTCCTTTGTGTGTTCTTATTTCTTGCTTAGATTCCTTGCAAGCCTTCGAGACGTGAGCCGGTAGGGGAAAGATCTTCGTGTGCACCCCAGAGTTAGAACCTCAAGGGTCTGCCGGAACCCGAAATCCGACACCTGCCTTGATCTCTCCGCCTCCTCGCGAGCCTGCCTGATGAGGCTGCTCCTGAGGAAGCTTCCTGTCGTTCACCCAATGAGTCTTGGCCCCTCGCGAGGGTCTTGAGTTTGAGATGATGAAGCTAGGCTGTGCTGGGGCCCCACTTGAGCCACGCAGCAGGCTGCAGGCAGGCAAGTCTGGGGACCCCCGTTCCTAGAACACCGACAGTAGCCCCCGGGCCCAAGGCGCGCCCGGACTTGGCTTAGCAGAGAAGCGAAGGGGCAAGTGCGAAGCACCACGGGTGTCGGCGTTCTGGGAACGGGGGTCCCCAGACTTGCCTGCCTGCGGCCTGCGGCATGGCTTGAAGGAGGCCCAGCACAACCCATCTTCATCAACGCAAGCTCAAGACCCTCGCGAGGGGCCAAGCCTCGCGGGGCGGACGACAAGGAGCTTCCTCAGGCACGGCCTCGTCAGGCTGGCTCATGAGGGGGTGGAGAGTTCAAGGCAAGGTACCTCGCGAGGTGCCCATGATGCAAGCCATGACGACCAAGGGCGCCAGTCGGGCGCCAGCCCGCGCAGTGTCCTCCTTTCCTCTTTGGTGCAAAGGGAGCAAGCGCAGGCGAGAGTATCAAGCAAAGGCGTCCATTTCAGTGCAACAAGACCAAGACCAGCCTAACGGCTGGAAGGAAGTCGTTGTGGAGCCCAAGCCGGCATCATCACCAGAGCCTTTGACAGGCGAGGACCAACTTTAGTCAGGATAAGTGTACCCGATGTTCCCCTTCAAAATGGCCAATTGTTGGCGCCCTTCCCGCTCAATATTTGGAAGAGGCCCAGGGCCTTTGCCTATAAATAGGACTAGCCACCCCCAGGGTAGAGGCATCTGGATCCTCATCAAGAAACCAGTAGATAAAGCGACTGAACCCCTCCTAGCAGTTCATCGCACCAGCCAAGAACAGACCCTCGTGAGGTTGTTCTGCTTTGTATTGTTCATCATCAAGCCCAAGAGGCAGTCCACCACACCACACACTGGAGTAGGGTATTACACCACAATGGTGGCCTGAACCAGTATAAATCTTGTGTCTCTTGAGCTGTTCAATTAGGTAGTTTAGATCTTAGCGAGTTGGCGAAGAGCGAGCCGGTAGAGGGTTGAATCTCCGCGCGCACCCCAGTGTTCGAACCTCAAGGGTCTGTCGGAACCCAAAATCCGACATTTGGCGCGCCAGGTAGGGGTGCGCCAGAATCTGCCTTCCGGCGTCTCGTTCTTCCCCGACCATCGCAACCATGTCTGACGCTCGTCAGGCTCGCACCGAGCGCCGAGCCGCCCTCGCCTCCCATGTCGCCTAGACGGCTCCCGTCGGTGGGCGCCCTCGTCGTTCCCCGTCACCTGCTGTCAACACCGCCACCGCCCCGGCGGGGAACGAGAAGCAAGCATCGGCCCAGCATCCGTCCATGAGGCGGGACGGCCGCACCGCCACGCCCCCGCTCACCCCAGCTGGTTCTTCGTCACGCGCGCGCCGCGTGGCCATGGAGGCCCGAGCTGCGCTCATCGCGGCAAACGAGCTCCTGCGCTACCGCCCCATCGACGATGTCTATGAAGAATGGCTCGACCGAGTCGCTGAGCTCGTCCGCGCCGCCGGAGGCGCCCCCGCACCATCCTTCTCGCTGCACCGCACCCCGCCCCGCGCAGGCGATGAAGCTCTTGGGGCGCCTCAGCCGCCTCCCCCTCAAGAAGGCGCCTTGGCCCCAAGGCGCGCAGCCCCTGGGCGGAACCCGCTCCACCAGGCACCAGCACGGCAAGAGCAGAACTACCAAGAAGTCCCTCGCCCGCGAGAAGCTGCCTGAGCGCTCCCTCCTCCAGCACGTCAAGACCCTGCGCTGCCCCCAGCCGCGGCGCATGGGGACCCGCAGGACCAAGCTCTCCGTCACCCAAGGCCCCCCGTGGCCACGGCGGGCTGCCGCGCCTTCACCTCCCAGCTGCACAGCGTCGCGTGGCCCAGCAAGTTCAAGCCAGACCTACCCCCTCGCTACGACGGCATGGCTGACCCTGCGGAGTTCCTCCAACTCTACGAGTTGGGCATCGAAGCTGCCAACGAAGACGAAAAGGTCATGGCGAACTATTTTCCCATGGCGCTCAAGGACGGAGCCCGCACCTGGCTCCTGAATCTGGCCCCAGGCACGATCTCTTCCTGGGACGAGATGCGCACCCGCTTCATCGCCAACTTCCAGGGTACTTGCGACCGGCCACCCGCCGTGAGCGACATGCGCCGTATCAAGCAGCGGCCAGGGGAAACTCTGCAGAAGTACATCCAGCGCTTCAACAACGCTCGCCTCAAGATCCCCAGGGTAACGGAGGAGGCCATCATCTCTGCCTTCTCCGACGGTGTGCGCGACGTCAAGATGAAGGAGGAGCTGGCGATGCATGAAGACTTGTGCACCTCCTTGGAGCTGTTCAACTTGGCGACCAAGTGCGCCAGGGCTGAGGAGGGGCGCCTCTCCCTCCTCGAGCTGCCTGCCGTGGACCCCGAAGAGAAGAAGCCCAAGGCCAAGGACGTGAAGCGCAAGGGGGGCTGCCATGCTCGCGGCCGAGCCAGACACCAAACGAGGCAGAGACCAGCCCGAATCCTCCAATGGCAGTCGGTACTGCGTGTACCACGACCTCCACACCCACAACACAAATGAATGCCAAGAGCTCCGGGCCGTGCGCGAAGGAAGGGTCGGCAGACGTCCCGACCGCAGCGACCGGGGCTACGGCCGAGGAGGAGGAAGGAATGCAGGACGCTGGGAAGACCGCGGCCCGCGCCAAGGGTGGCGCGACCAACCTCGCGAGGACCGCTGGCAGGACCCGCCTCGCGAGGGAGGCTGGAGGGATCAGCCTCGCAAGGATCGCCTGCAAGGGAACGCATGCCTCCCTCCGCTGCCGCCGCAGCCAAGAAGGAATGAAGACCGTCATTAGGACGAGGGGGCTGGGGGCTTCTAGGAACCGCGTGCAATCGCCTGCATCCTGGGCGGAGCTCAAGCCCCAGCCTCTCAGCGCATCTTCAAGCAGTTCGCCCGCAAAGTGAATGTAGTCCTCCCCAAGCTCGAGGACACGCGCCCTCTCAGGTGGTCGGCATGCGCCATCACGGTCAGTTCAGTAGATCAGCTCAAGTGCGCGGCCACAGCAGGAGTCCTCCCGATGCTTTATTCCCCAATCATCAGCAACGTGCTAGTCACCAGGACCCTCATCGATGGCGGGGCAGGGCTCAACGTCCTGCCGTGGAAACATTCAACAATCTTCAAGTACCTTACAGTCAGCTTCAGCCAACCAAGCCCTTCTCCGGAGTCACCGATGGCTCCACGGTCCCGATAGGGCAGGTCCGCCTTCCTGTCACCTTCGGGGCACGCAACAACTACCGCACCGAGCTCATCGACTTCGACGTCGCCCACATTCGCCTGCCATACAACGCCATCCTCGGGTACCCGGCGCTGGCCAAGTTCATGGCCGTAACCCACCACAGCTACAACGTCCTCAAGATGCCAGGAAGCGGCGGGGTCATCACGGTGCCCTGCGAAGAGAGAGACGGAGTGTGCTCCCTGGAGCGAGCCTTTCAGGCCGCATCACTGGAAGACCCAGACCGCGGAGGTAGGAGGCTTCCCGAGGCCGCCCCCGAGAAGAAGAAGACATCAACCGGCCCGGCTCCTCAGGAGGCAGGCCCCTCAGGGCCCGCGCCTGGCCAGGAGGAGCCTCCTTCCATCGCATAGGGAAGCGCGCCCGGTGCCCTCCTCAGGCAGGGCTCGGGGGCTCTCCCCTGGAGGGCCACCGACCTCGCCGAGGTCACGAGGGAGGCGCTTGGGCACCACGCGGAGGCGTGCTTCGAAGCAAGTTTCCCTCAAGAAGGAGCAAGGCAAGGAGGGCCAAACCCTCAGGAGTTCGTCAGCAAGGCCATTCAGGAGTTACAGGAGTCAAGGGTCATGAGAGGCAGCCGCCGCCTACCCGCTGTGGCCCCCCATCCAGGCGAGGATGGTGGGCTTCGCGTCTGCATCGACATACCAGGGCTCAACCAAGCCGCGTCTCAAGAGTGCCTCTGGCCCTCGCGAGTGGGACGTTGCGAGGGTCCGCCCCACAGCTATGTGCGCATGCCTTACGGCCTGCCGAACACGGCTGTTGCGCACCAGCGTCTCATGAGGGCCATCTTGGAGGCTCAAGAGGTCAGGCGTGCCGCAGCCCTGGCGGAGATGGAGATGGCACACGAGGAGCCGTCGGCGCCTCCGGAGCCTCCCGAGGCCCCTGGGCCTGGGGGCTCGTGAGGATTGGCTCCCGCAGCCCACCGAGTCTGCTACACCAACACCTCTTCGTCCCCAACATCATCAGGTAACATCTTTTAAGTTTCGTTTCTGGCTGGGAGCGCCCTCAGGGCCGCATTATTCCCAGGCCGCGTGGGTCCGTCCTGCGGCATGTATCCCTTTCATTTCATGTCCTTATCTTATCTTATTGGGGGTGCCCCTCGGGCTGCATCATCCCCAAGCCGCTCGGGCTTGTCCCAGCGGCATGTATCCTTCTTGCGTTTATCTTAGGACTATGCTTTCGATCCACCATGCTTGTTATTTGGTGCCTTTCTCTCCTGGGTGTCGGAATCTTGCGCGTTAAAGGGGGGGTGCCTGAGCATCGCGACTCAGGGCTCCTAACGGCTCTCCGGCCCTCACCCTCTGGTCTTGTCCACAGCATCGCGACCTGGCATGCCAGCGACGGCTAAGACCAGCCCGAGAGCCGGGACCCGAGGACGTAGAGTTTCGTCATCTAACCCAGCTTGCGCGTTAAAGGGGGGGGGTGCCTGAGCATCGAGACTCAGGGCTCCTACCGGCTCTCCGGCCCTCACCCTCTGGTCTTGTCCATGGCATCATGACCTAGCATGCCAGCGACGGCTGAGACTTGCCCAAGAGCCAGGACCCGAAGACGTAGAGCACCAGCATCTGGCCAAATTTGCAAGAACACGCTCCAAGATAAGGCCCAGAGCCAGGCGCAACCCGCCTTGAGGTAGGGCCCCGTGAGTCCCGCGCTGGCTCACGGGTGCCCAGATACACCTCATCAAGCCCTACCGTGCCGGCCACGTGTCAAGGTGGGGCTGTATACGCCCCGGGGGCTCCTCCCAGAGGGGAGCCCCCTCCCACATACCAGTGGAAGCACCATGCTCCGCGCTGGCTCACGACACTGCCGAGGAGCGGCTATGCCCGTACGCATACGGAAGCGCTATGCTCCGCGCTGGTGATAAACAACTGAGGGTGGCCTCCGGGCCGCATCAACCTCAGGGAGCCCGGAGCTCAGTGTCTGGCCTCGCAACGCCTCCCCTCGGGAGTGCCGTGCGAAGGGGCTGGGCACGGGGGCTGCGCCTGGGTCTCGCCTAGACGCACCCCACCTGGCCAGGCCCCCCCGGGCCTGGTTTGTCGCACGTCCCTCCCCGAGCGGAGCCAAGGTACGAAGGCCGTTTGAGCGCCAAGGGGGACTCCTGAGCATCGCGTCTCAGGAGCCTAACTGGTCACGTAGCCCCTCACTCCTTAGTTCCGAAAGGATAACGGCGGTTAAGGTATGCGCGGGGCCAGGCCCTGCAGACGTAGAACGGCAGATCCACCCACACCTCACCTCCCTACTTGTTGTTCGAGCGCCAAGGGGGACTCCTGAGCATCGCGACTCAGGAGCCTAACTTGTCACGTAGCCCCTCACTCCTTGGTCCCGTCCTGGTTTCCGGTCGGGACCAACGGCGGCCGAGGTATGCGCGGGGCCGGGCTCTGCCGGCGTAGAACATAAGCCAGTAGGAAGGAATAATGCAAATTTCAGGGAATTCAAAAGCAAATATTACAGTCCATGCTGTTATCACAGCATCAAACTTAAGTTTTAACGCCTCCCCGAGACATGGTACATGCGCAGGAATTAAAAACAGGACGGGAGCCACGACGGAGTCACTTGCCGGCGGGGGATACGCGTGGAGTAGGTTCGCCTTGCGGAGCAGCAGGGCCAGCAGCACTCCGCTTCGGCCTGGTGCTGAAGGCCCGGAACTTCCCCAACAGAGCCTCCGCACGACCCTTCGCGGCCTCAGCAGCGGCAGCGGTGCGCTCGCCGCTCACTGGCTCCAGCAGGCTATCGAGGTCGATGTTGGGGTCACGAAGATAGATGTGGGTGAAGACCCGTGTCAGCGCTGCAGAAGACAAGACGCGTGCCTCGGCCTCAGCCATAGGGCCAAGGCCAAGGGTGACGCCGTTAAGGGCGCGAACCAGGAAGGGAAGCAGCTTGGCGGGGCCATCCTCCTCGCCGGCCAGCGGGCTCTCAAGGCCCTGTCATAAAGCGTCTTCAGCGAAGTGCGAGCCTTCTCTTCCAAATCCGCGAAGGCCACGCGATCCTCGGCGAGAACCCGGGCCTTGCCGTCCAGCTCAACCCTCCTCGCCTCCAGCTCTTGCTCTAGCACACCTAGGCGGCCACGACGCCTCTTGAGCTTGGCCTCCAGGTCCTTGACGGCCGCCTCGCAAATCTTCATGCTTTCCTCCCGCTCTTGGCGAAGGCGGGCCTCCTCTGCAAGCTGGTTCTGCAGGCCCTTCAGCTCGCTCTCCAGCGTCTCACAGCGACCTTGGACGCTGGCTGCCTCCCCCAGGGTAGCATCGCGGGCAACCTTCGCCTCATGGACGGCCTGTTTCTCCTTGTTGCAAGCCGTCGAGGCTTGGACCAGCGCCGCCTGTATCGAAGCATCGGAACGAATCCAGCCTGAGGCCAGCTCCAAGCGCCCGGCCACCAGATGGGGGTCGGTGCCCAGAAGATCCTGCCGCAGACGGTCCAGTCCGGCAATGGCACGATCCAGAACCATATTCGGAGAAGCAGCAGTCGGTGGAGAAGGAGGAGAAGATGGCTATGTGACCACTGCGCCTTGAGGCGGAACCAGCGGCGCCACGGCGACAGTGGAGGCAGCGTCAAGCAAAGGCACCTCGGGAGTCGCCTGGGTCAAGGGGGCTGAGCTCGCCCCAGCGGGCTCAGCCTGGACTCGCGAGGACGCCCGGGTAGGAGAGGCTTGCGCGTGACGGCCACCTTGTTTCTCGGGCAGAGGCACAACCACGGATGGGACCTCAGGAGCTCCCTTCGGCTTCTTCGCCGCAGGCGCCAGCCTGGCCGAAGGACATGGGCATCAGGTCTCGTCGACAGAACAATAATCAAGACGGGAAGCAGGCACTTACAGGTCGTCGCTGGTGGAGTCGAGCAGCCTCCGGCCGAACTTAAAGCCCGAGAGCCGGCTGCAAGGGTCGGCTTCAAGGGGCTCGGGAGCAGGAGGCGCGCCTGCGGATCGCCCCGGGGCCGAGGTAGACCCGCGGGGGACTAGCCCAGTCCGGTCCTTCTTCGGGATCGGAGGCAGGCTCCCGCCACCCTCCTCACCCTCATCCTTGTCGTCGTCGCTCTGGGGAAGGCGGAGAGTGCGGGACCTGCGCCGAAGGGGAGGAGCTCTTGACTCCGCCTTCGAGTCAACCCCCTCTTCCTGCTCCCCTTCTTCCTTCTCTTTGCTGGAGTCGTCGGAGGACACGTCCACCAGGTCCTCCGGAGCCTCCATGGGCACAGGCCCGTCCCAGTTGAAGACAGGCATGGATCCCACTACCTGCTCCCAATCCTCACGAAGGAACAGGGGCGTAGGAGCGCCCTCCAGCCTCGCCACGTCGCCCCCAACCAAGGACTGGAGGACCGCCGCCAGATCCTCGTCGGCCAGGACCACGGGGCTCGAGTGAGGCCTCCACATTGGAAGCGAGTATTGACGGAGCGGAGCCAGTTGATGCTCCAGGAACTCCCTCAGCAGCGACGCACCGGTCAGCTTCGCCGCTACCACGCTGGCCGGCCTCAGATCTGCGTCCATCTTCTCCAACACCAGCTTCGCGCAGGGGTCCAGGAGCTCCACTCGGGACCAGTCGTCGGAGCCGAGGATGGGTGGGCCCAGCATCCACCAAGACCCACTTGCTCCTGAAGCCCTCAATCCTCTTCCCAGGGATTGAAATGGCGATGGCACCGCCATACGCGACGAAGCTCGCGCACGCGGAGGCGGAACCACGGGAGGTTCGGAGGGAGAAGTAGTGGCGTAGCAAGGCCACCGAGGGCTTCACCCCCACGTGAGCCAAACAATAGTAGGCGAAGATTGCCAGAAGAAGGACGGAGTTGGGATGGAGGTACAGAGCTTGAATATTGTAGTGGCAAAGGACAGAGAAGAAGAACTCGGAAAAGGGAGGCACCAGACTGGCGATGATGGCGCTCACGAAGAGCGGATAGAAGGTGCTCCCTCGACCTTCAGGGACGGCAGAGCCGGCCTTGAACGCCTTCGTCCCGTCGATGCCCTGCGCCTCCGCCATCTGGCGCACTAGGTCAAGACTCGCCCTGACACGTTTGGCGGGTCCAAGGCAGGGGAGTACCAAGCTCCGGCTGGGGCTTGGCGAGGCGCCATGACTGGCTAGGGCACGCAGGCGGAGTAGATCTGAAGATTTTGGGAGCAGGGAGGAGAGGCGCAAGAAAGGGGATCTGAGCAGCAACTGGAGAAAATAAAGGAGGCAAGGGAGATGCTGCTCTTTTATCAACTCACGCGGTTGCAGAGGCGCCCACGTCCAATCAACCGCCACGCGGCGCCCGAGGCCGCAGGCTGTTAGGGCCCGTGACGCTTCGCACTTGCCCTTTCGCCTCTCTGCTAAGCATATATGGTGGCTAACATACGCAAGTGAGAGCGAGAAGAGAAGCAACGCGTCGGTCGAGAATCTAGAAGCGATCAAGAAGTGATCCTGAAACTACTTACCTCAAGCATAACACAAACCGTGTTCACTTCCCGGACTCTGCCGAGAAGAGACCATCACGGCTACACACGCGGTTGATGCATTTTAATGATGTCAAGTGTCAAGTTATCTACAACCGGACATTAACAAATTCCCATCTGCCTCATAACCGCGGGCACGGCTTTCGAAAGATTATATACCCTGCAGGGGTGTCCCAACTCAGCCCATCACAAGCTCTCACGGTCAACGAAGGATATACCTTCTCCCGGAAGACTCGATCAGTCTCAGAATCCCGGTTCGCAAAACATTTCGACAATGGTAAAACAAGACCAGCAAAGCCGCCCGAAGTGCCAAAAAATCCCGATAGGAGCTGCACATATCTCGTTCTCAGGGCACACCGGATTGTCCAAACTTCCGGTAGGCCAGCCCAGAGTTGCCCCTAGTGGCCACCGGCGGTTGACAGGTTGGACCAACACTCACGACGAGCACTGGCCCGGGGGGGGGGGGGGAAAAAAAGATGACCCTTGGGCTCGCGAAAACCCAAGGGAAAAGGGCTTAGGTGGCAAATGGTAAAACCAAAGTTGGGCCTTGCTGGAGGAGTTTTATTCAAAGCAAACTGTTAAGGGGGTCCCATAAATCACCCAACCGTGTAAGGAACGCAAAATCAAGGAACATAACACCGGTATGACGGAAACTAGGGCGGCAAGAGTGGAACAAGTCACCAGGCATAAGGCCGAGCCTTCCACCCTTTACCAAGTATATAAGGTGCATTAATTTAAATAGGAGATATTGTGATATCCCAAAATAACCACGTTCCAACCTGGAACAAACTTCAGCTTCACCTGCAACTAGCAATGCTATAAGAGGGGCTGAGCAAAAGCGGTGACATAGCCAATCAACAGTTGCTAGGACAGGATGGTTAGAGGTTTAACATGGCAATAGGGAGGCATGGTAAACAAAGGCAGGTAGGCTAACAAAGCGATAGAGCGAGCACTAGCAAGCAAAAATAGAAGTGATATCGAAGGTATGGTCATCTTGCCTGCAAGGTTCTCAGAGTAGTCGAAGGCTGGATCCTCGTAAGCGTTCTCAATAGGTTCCTCGTGCACGTACTCGTCTCCCGGCTCTACCCAAAGCAAGAACACAAGCAAAGGAACCACAATAAATCACGGTGCAATGCACAAGCAACATGATGCAATACATGGCATGATATGCGAGATGTGATATGCAATGCATATGCGTGCTTCAGGAGGAAAAGGATGAACAAGGCATCAACTTGGCAAACCAAGTATGCCGCTGGAAAGATGAGATGATTTCGGTTGAAATCGATATAAAGATCACCGGGAATGGATGCACGGTTTGCAAATGGCAAGCAAGACAAGTATGGCACAAAGCTGCGATTAACAGCATGATGCTACTTTGCATGCAACAAGAAACTATGCTACAGCACCCCAACATAAAAACAAAGCATATGGAAATGATCTACAGGAGATGCTTTACAAAAGAGGAACACTGAGCTACAGCTAAATCACATCATAACAGGTTCAAACAAGCATGGAGAAAGAGCAAAAATTATCAGGCTGGACATAGCATAAACAGCAGCACAAAGCAATGTTCAGAGCAAGTTATCAACATGCTACAGGAACTTATAATAGCAAACTAAGGCATGGCATGAATCTACTCAAAGCATAGATCAAAAGTCCCTTACTGACCATAAGCCAAAAAGGACCAGAAAATATGATGGCACCCACGTAAACATAGCAAGTTTCGTTAACAGATTCAGCAAACAAAGCATGGCATTGACATAAAAATGAAGGCACCTTCGTGAGCTCGATGCACTCACTATAGAGCATCCCATTATAAACTAAGCATACATCCATCAAGAAGACATGTCATAGAAGCTATACATGGTAAGAAACAACATCATAGCATACCCGGATCAACTACAACAACCTCGGCAAAATTGAATAACATGTAAACAATCTGCCAGGAAACAATTTGAAGCAAACGTAGAGCACGAAAATGACATGCTAGACTACTCCATAATTGCAAACAGGGAAATGGATGGATAGATCAAAACATGTTTTCAAAACACCCTTACTGAAGTATCTCAAATTATGCATGGATTTCTCTGTAGCATCTTGTTTACATGGCATCAAATTTACAGCGGAACAGGAACTAAAATCAGCATTAACACGAAGCCTAGTTTGCATGCTTGTGCTAGTCACCACATTGATCACAAAAATACATGGTAAGCACCTCTGTAAATAAGACATAGCCTACTTCAAAACACATTTAGGGATTAAGTCCATAGGATGCACACATTAATCATGGCAAAAATGACAAAAGAGCTCGTTCTGATAAGAATCTGAAACTAACGATATGAAGTCCTCTTCCAACAGCATTTCGGGCACCAAGATGAGCTCAAATGTAAATGATGCAATGGAATTAAATGATGTACTCCTCGAGGCGAACAATTTGACATATTACACGCCCAAAACGGAGCTGCAGATGCGAAGGTGTGATGCAATGAAGATGCAACAATTTTA
>NC_041391.1:231658340-231688500 GCF_002162155.2 Triticum dicoccoides
TCGCGGGCCTGGCGCGGCCGGCGGCGATGTGGGGCGCGGCCCGCCACGTGGCGGCACGCGGTTGGATGGGCGGCGGCGGACGGACGCGTCCGGTCCGATCCGGACGTGTCCGGCGGCGCGGAGAGGGATGATTGCTAGGGTTTGCCCGTGAATTTCGGAGGGGGAGGCATATATATAGGTAGAGGGAGCTAGGAGTGTCCAAATGAGGTGCGGTTTTCGCCCACACGATCGTGATCAAACGACCGAGAGCATGGAGGGGAGTTAGATGGGTTATTGGGCTGTTTTGGGGGGGTGTTGGGCTGCAACTCAAAAGAGGCCTTTGCGGATATGCGGATAACCGTTGGAGTACCAAACAAGCTCCAAATGACCCGAAACTTGACAGGTGGTCTACCGGTGCTATACCAGGGCCACTTGGCAAGGCTCGGTCCATTCCGAGAACGTTCAACACCCGCACACGAAAGGAGACAAGAGGGGTGCACCGGTGCATGTGGGAGTGTCTGATTGCGAAACGGACAACGGGGAAAATGCTCGGATGCATGAGACGAACACGTATGCAAATGAGATGCACATGATGACATGATATGATATGCATGACATTAATAAAATGCAAAACAAAAGACAAAACCCAACCACGGAGGGAAAATCATATCACATAGCCAAAAATGGCAAGAGTTGGAGTTACAAAGATGGAAAGTTACATCCGGGGTGTTACAACACTCCACCACTACAAGAGGATCTCGTCCCGAGATCTAGGACTGAAAGAACTCCGGATATTCAGAACGGAGGTGATCCTCGTGCTCCCAGGTGGCTTCTCGGTCGGAATGGTGTGACCACTTCACTTTCAGGAATTTGATTGACTTGTTGCGAGTCTTGCGCTCGGTTTCTTCAAGAATAGCAACGGGGTGCTCATGATAAGAGAGATCTTCTTGGAGGTCGATTTCTTCGAAGTTGAGAGTGCGCTCAGGAGTCTTGAAGCACTTGCGAAGCTGTGACACGTGAAACACATCGTGCACGTTTGCAAAGTTGGATGGAAGCTCAAGTTGATAGGCGAGGTCGCCTCTTTTGCCAATGATCTTGAAAGGACCCACGTATCTAGGGGCAAGCTTCCCTTTGATACCAAAGCGACGAGTGCCTTTCATTGGAGAGACGCGGAGGTAGACATGGTCTTTGATTTCAAAAGCCAAGTCACGGTGCTTGCTATCATAGTAACTCTTTTGTCACGATTGCGCGGCTTTGAGGTTCTCACGAATGACTTTGCACATTTCTTCGGCTTCTGTGATCAAGTCGTTGCCAAGAAGTTGGCGTTGACCTGTCTCAGACCAGTTGAGAGGAGTACGGCACTTTCTGCCATAGAGAATTTCGAATGGGGCCTTGCCCGAACTCGCTTGGAAGCTGTTGTTGTAGGAAAACTCGGCATATGGAAGACAATCTTCCCACTTCATACCGAAAGAGATGGCACAAGCCCTGAGCATATCTTCAAGGATTTGATTGACTCGCTCGACTTGGCCACTTGTTTGAGGATGGAAAGCTGTGCTGAAATGAATGTTGGAACCCATGGCCGTCTGAAAGGAGTCCCAGAACTTAGAAGTGAAGATATCAATTGTGGAATGCCGTGCAAGGAGACAATTCTGGAGGAGTATAGCTCTGCCAGCTGAGCTGCTGTGATAGATTCTTTGATAGGAAGAAAATGAGCCACTTTGGTAAGCTTGTCAATGACAACGAAGATAGCATCATTTCCATGCTTGGACTTAGGAAAACCAGTCACGAAGTCCATCTCGATATGGTCAAACTTCCACTTCGGAATAGCAAGAGGTTGGAGGAGACCAGCTGGTCTTTGGTGTTCTGCTTTCACTCTTCTGCAGACATCACATTCATTCACGAATTGAGCAATTTCTCGCTTCATTCGAGTCCACCAATATGACTGCTTGAGGTCATGGTACATCTTTGTACTTCCAGGATGAATGGATAGGAGGGAATTGTGTGCCTCATTCATGATGACTTTTCTCAGATCACCTTTTGGAACCACAATGCGATCTTCGAAGAAAAGAGTATCTTTGTCATCCAAGCGATAGCACTTGTATTTGGGAATGCCCTTGTCAATACCACGTTTCACCTTCTTCACCATGGTATCCAGGAGTTGTGCCTCACGAATTTGCTCTTCCAAAGTAGGAGAGACTATGAGGTTGGCAAGAAAGCCTTGAGGAACAACTTGAAGATTCAGCTTGCGGAAGGCTTCACAAAGATCCGGTTGAAATGGCTTGAGAATTAGACTATTGCAATAAGCCTTTCTGCTTAGAGCATCTGCAATCACATTCGCCTTGCCAGGAGTATATTCAATACTCGGATTGTACTCTTGAATCATTTTGACCCATCGAGTTTGCCTGAGATTAAGGTTGGGTTGAGTGAAGATATACTTGAGGCTCTTGTGATCGGTGAAAATGTCCACTTGCCTTCCCAATAAGAGATGTCTCCATGTTATCAATGCATGGACAACTGCCGCCAACTCAAGATCGTGAGTGGGGTAGTTCTTCTCGTTGGGCTTCAACTTACGAGAGGTATAGGCCACAACTTTTTTCTCTTGCATCAACACAGCACCGAGACCTTGAAGGGAAGCATCACAGAAAACTTCAAATGGCTTGGATTCATCAGGAGGAGTCAAAACAGGAGCTGTGACTAGCTTCTCTTTGAGGGTGTTGAAAGCGACGTCACACTCAGGCGTCCAGACATACTTGACATGCTTCTGGAGGAGGTTGGAAAGAGGCTTTGCAATCTTAGAGAAGTTCTCAACGAATCTTCGGCAATAGCTTGCAAGACCAAGAAAACTGCGGAGCTGTTTGACATTCTGAGGAGGTTCCCAATTCAGAACTGCAGAAACCTTCACGGGATTAACAGCAATGCCCTTGGCGGAGATGATATGACCAAGGTAAAGAACTTCGTCAAGCCAGAACTCACATTTGGAAAACTTCGCATAGAATTGATGCTCTCTGAGCTTGTCAAGCACCAATCGCAAATGTTTGGCATGATCCTGCTTATTCTTGGAGAAGACCAAAATATCGTCGAGATACACCAGAACGAATTCATTGGTGTAGGGGTTGAAGATAAAGTTCATCATGCGAGAGAACGTTGGAGGAGCATTGACAAGGCCGAAAGACATGATAGTATATTCATAAGAACCAAAGCTTGTTCTGAATGCTGTCTTGGGAATATCTTGTTCACGAATGCGAATCTGATGATAACCCATACGGAGATCAAGCTTGGAGAAGACTTTAGCACCTTTGAGTTGCTCGAAAAGCTCATTGATGTTGGGAAGTGGATACTTGTTCTTGATTGTCTTCTTGTTTAATGGACGGTAATCGACGCATAGTCGGTCCGTGCCATCCTTCTTCTGGACAAAAATAACTCCACAACCCCATGGGGATGAACTCAGTCTGATCAAACCCAAACGCTCTTGTTCATCGAGTCGCTTCTTCAATTCCTTCAGCTCCTTGGGTCCAAGCTTGTAAGGACGCTTGCAAACGGGTTCCGTACCAGGCTCAAGATCAATAACGAACTCGATTGGCCGATGAGGAGGCATACCCGGAAGATCTTCTGGAAAGATATCTTGGTACTCACAAACGACTGGAATTTGAGAAATAGCATCCAATTCGCCCTTCTCATTGAGAGAAAACAACCGAATGGTTTCATCACGAGCGGCATAGATGATAACATCCTCAGAAGGGTGTGTCAAGTGAATTTTCCTGGCAGCACAATCAAGCTGAGCCTTGTGCTTAGAAAGCCAGTCCATCCCAAGAATTAGATCAATATCAGAGTCGCCAAGAACAATTGGGGAAGACAGAAATTTATAGTCGCCCATCTTGATGGAAACATCCGGAACCATGGAGCTTGCATTCATGAATTTACCCGGAGAGACAACTGATAACGGTCTAGGCAAAACTTGAAAAACCATCTCATGCTTAGATGAAAAAGGTCTTGAGATGAAACTATGCGATGCACCAGTATCAAATAAAACTTTTGCAGGAATATCATTAACTGGAACATTACCGATGATCACATCTGAAGAATCCTCTGCCTGAGCTGCATTCAACATGTTGACCTTTGCAGACTTTGGATTATGCTTGACCACTGCATTGCTTGAAGATCTCACAGGAGGAGGAGGAGGAAGGCGCCTCTGATTGAAGCATTTGTTTGCGTAGTGACCTTTCTGCTGGCACTTGTTGCAAGTCACTTCTGAGAGCGGACGATGATAAGGAGCACTCGACTTTGAAGCTTGAGGCTGAGACTTGTTCTGATAGCTTGGGTTGGGTGGGTGGGAAGATCCACGACCACCTGAGTTCTTTTGTTGGTAAGGCTGACAAAACGGAGGAGGAGGAAGATAGAACTTCTGCTGCTTAGCTGCCACTTGTGAGGAAGAAGAAGGTTGCACTGCATCCCTGATTCTCTTCTTAGAAGCCTCACACTTGAGCTGAGCACCTTCTTGCTTGAGTGCCATATTGTAGAATTGATCAAACTGAGTAGGCTCAACAAGAACGAGAGCTAACTGCAGATCCTCTCTAAGGCCACCTCTGAACTGATAGATCATACTCTTCTCATCTAGAACATCTTGCTTAGCAAAGCGAGCAAGTTTCTGAAACTTCTTGTTGTATTCATACACTGACATGTTGCCTTGCTTGAGATTGTGGAACTCCTCACGCTTTCTCTCAACAACACTGGTAGGAATATGGTGAGCTTTAAAGTCCCGACAGAAATCAGTCCAAGTAATCACTCGACCACCTCTGGAATCCTTGTATTGCTGGAACCAATCAGCTGCCTGATCCTTGAGCTGAAAAGAAGCGAACTTGACATAGTCCTCAGGCCTGACATTGCTACATTCAAAATGCTTGTTGATATCCACGAGCCAATCATCGGCGTCTGTGGCCTCGACACAGTAGCTGAAGGACTTCGGCTGATTTGCCAGGAACTGGTTGAGGGTAGGAAATAGAGGCTCATGATTGAACTACCCTTGACCTTGATTACCTTGCTTGCCTTGGCCTTGGTTGCGCTCTTGCATGAGCTGGATCATCATCTGAGCATGGGCGTTAGAAGCTGACATCAAAGCTTGCCATGCCTCCGGAGGCGGAGGTGGAGGTGGAGGGTTCGCCTGACTCCCATCATTGCGTTCCGGATTCTGACGCGTTGGCGGAGCCATCCTGAAGAGGGTGACATCCATTAGCATCTTGATAGACAGATAGGCAGATAGACAAGTTGAATCAACGGATAGAAATTGCAACATATAGTCTTCAAAATAATCATTCGAACAAAGATGAACGAATGAATTCCAAAGTAACCATCACACGTCCATAAAGGTGAGAAGCCACTTGAATAGAGATTGATGAATGATATAAACAAGGTACAACTGGAACAAATAAGTGGTAAGGATTGCCCAATTACAAACCAAATATCTGCGGGAAGAAATGCTAGAGCTACTTGAATCCCACCTATAAACTCCCGAAATTTTCTGGTTATGCAATATGGTGTTGGGGATACAGGGGAAGCAATATATCTCACCCAAACTAACAATCCCTACATCCAGCTGTATCCATCCGTCAACACATAACCAAGAAACCTTCGGAAATCGTGTACCTCAACCTTCGAAAAGCATCCGTTATACGAGTTATGGCAATACTCCCGAACTCCCGCCCCAGTACTGGGTGGCGTCGAGGTTATCTCACCAACAACTACATAAAAGAGATTTTCGATGTTGGCAAATCTCAGGTATTCCAGAACTGCAACGATAAAATTGTGACGACAACACCTCAGAGCTCGACTCCCCGGGTCAAAGCCACATAAATAGACAGGAGGCACCAAGAACAATGTTCTCGTCACAAAATCATCGAAACGATTCCAAGATACCCGCGTGATCCTAAAAAAAATTGTGAAATTTGAGAAGAGGATAGTCAAAACATCTACGTCAGGAGACCTCACCAGAGCGACGAAGGGACTAAGGAATAAAAAGAATCCTACTCTCCGATATATATAATCCTAAGACTCAAAACATTTTTGTTCTAGACTCAACATCGCCAGCAAACAATCAAGCAGGGGGCTCCTAAGTCGGGGATGGCTCTGATTACCAACTTGTAACACCCACGATGCGGCTATATCTCCCACGTGTTGAAGCACGACTTAGAGGCATAACCGCATAGTGGTTTTGTCGCAAGAAGGGTCATCTTCACACAATCCCATGTAATGAACAAGAATGGGATAAGGAGAGTTGGCTTACAATCGCCACTTCACACAATACATAATTTAAGTTCATACATCATTCAAAGTACACTCATAGACCGGCTACGGTCAAGTTCAAATGAAAAGAAGACAACCCCAAATGCTAGATCCCCGATCGTCCCGACTGGGCTCCACTATTGATCATCTGGAAACGGTACATAGTAATGACCAAGAGCCTCATCAAACTCCCACTTCAGCTCAGTTGCGCCATCTGCGCTGGTATCATCGGCACCTACATCTGTTTTGGTAGAATCTGTGAGTCACGAGGACTCAGCAATCTCACACCCGCGAGATCAAGACTATTTAAGCTCATAGGTAGGAAAAGGTGTAATATGGTGGAGCTGCGGCAAGCACTAAGCATATATAGTGGCTAACATATGCAAGTGAGAGCGAGAAGAGAAGCAACGCGTCGGTCGAGAATCTAGAAGCGATCAAGAAGTGATCCTGAAACTACTTACGTCAAGCATAACACAAACCGTGTTCACTTCCCGGACTCTGCCGAGAAGAGACCATCACGGCTACACACGCGGTTGATGCATTTTAATGAAGTCAAGTGTCAAGTTATCTACAACCGGACATTAACAAATTCCCATCTGCCTCATAGACACGGGCACGGCTTTCGAAAGATTATATACCCTGCAGGGGTGTCCCAACTCAGCCCATCACAAGCTCTCACGGTCAACGAAGGATATACCTTCTCCCGGGAAGACCCGATCAGTCTCGGAATCCCGGTTCGCAAAACATTTCGACAATGGTAAAACAAGACCAGCAAAGCCGCCCGAAGTGCCGACAAATCCCGATAGGAGCTGCACATATCTCGTTCTCAGGGCATACCGGATTGTCCAAACTTCCGGTAGGCCAGCCCAGAGTTGCCCCTGCTGGCCACCGGCGGTTGACAGGTTAGACCAACACTCACGACGAGCACTGGCCCGGGGGGGTAAATAAAGATGACCCTTGGGCTCGCGAAAACCCAAGGGAAAAGGGCTTAGGTGGCAGATGGTAAAACCAAAGTTGGGCCTTGTTGGAGGAGTTTTATTCAAAGCGAACTGTTAAGGGGTCACATAAATCACCCAACCGTGTAAGGAACGCAAAATCAAGGAACATAACACCGGTATGACGGAAACTAGGGCGGCAAGAGTGGAACAAGTCACCAGGCATAAGGCCGAGCCTTCCACCCTTTACCAAGTATATAAGGTGCATTAATTTAAACAGGAGATATTGTGATATCCCAAAATAACCATGTTCCGACCTGGAACAAACTTCAGCTTCACCTGCAACTAGCAATGCTATAAGAGGGGCTGAGAAAAAGCGGTGACATAGCCAATCAACAGTTGCTAGGACAGGATGGTTAGAGGTTTAACATGGCAATAGGGAGGCATGGTAAACAAAGGCAGGTAGGCTAACAAAGCGATAGAGCGAGCACTAGCAAGCAAAAATAGAAGTGATATCGAAGGTATGGTCATCTTGCCTGCAAGGTTCTCAGAGTAGTCGAAGGTTGGATCCTCGTAAGCGTTCTCAACAGGTTCCTCGTGCACGTACTCGTCTCCCGGCTCTACCCAAAGCAAGAACACAAGCAAAGGAACCACAATAAATCACGGTGCAATGCACAAGCAACATGATGCAATACATGGCATGATATGTGAGATGTGATATGCAATGCATATGCGTGCTTCGGGAGGAAAAGGATGAACAAGGCATCAACTTGGCAAACCAAGTATTCCGCTGGAAAGATGAGATGATTTCAGTTGAAACCGATGTAAAGATCACCGGGAACGGATGCATGGTTTGCAAATGGCAAGCAAGACAAGTATGGCACAAAGCTGCGATTAACAGCACGATGCTACTTTGCATGCAACAAGAAACTATGCTACAGCACCCCAACATAAAAACAAAGCATATGGCAATGATCTATAGGAGATGCTTTATAAAAGAGGAACACTGAGCTACGGCTAAATCACATCATAACAGGTTCAAACAAGCATGGAGAAAGAGCAAAAATTATCAGGCTGGACATGGCACAAACAGCAGCACGAAGCAATGTTCAGAGCAAGTTATCAACATGCTACAGGAACTTATAATAGCAAACTAAGGCATGGCATGAATCTACTCAAAGCATAGATCAAAAGTCCCTTACTGACCATAAGCCAAAAAGGACCAGAAAATATGATGGCACCCACGTAAACATAGCAAGTTTCGTTAACAGATTCAGCAAACAAAGCATGGCATTGACATAAAAATGAAGGCACCTTCGTGAGCTCGATGCACTCACTACAGAGCATCCCATGATAAACTAAGCATACATCCATCAAGAACACATGTCATAGAAGCTATACATGGAAAGAAACAACATCATAGCATACTTGGATCAACTACAACAACCTCGGCAAAATTGAATAACATGTAAACAATCTGCCAGGAAACAATTTGAAGCAAAGGTAGAGCACAAAAATGACATAGAGAAAAACCATGTTTTCAAAACACCCTTACTGAAGTATCTCAAATTATGCATGGATTTCTCTGTAGCAACTTGTTTACATGGCATCAAATTTACAGCGGAACAGGAACTAAAATCAGCATTAACACGAAGCCTAGTTTGCATGCTTGTGCTAGTCATCACATTGATCACAAAAATACATGGTAAGCACCTATGTAAAGAAGACATAGCCTAGTTCAAAACACATTTAGGGATCAAGTCCATAGGATGCACACAGCAATCATGGCAAAAATGACAAAAGAGCTCGTTCTGATAAGAATCTGAAACTAACGATATGAAGCCCTATTCCAACAGCATTTAGGGCATCAAGATGAGCTCAAATGTAAAGGATTCAATGTAATGAAATTATGTACTCCTCGAGACGAACAATTTGACATATTACACGCCCAAAACGGAGCTACGGATGCGAAGACGTGATGCGATGAAGATGCAACAATTTTAATGCAGAATAAGGACTTAGTGGAAAACGGGGGTGTGGAGAAGAAGTCAACCGGATCGGTTCTGGATCCGGGGCGCGCGAACCGAGGCGAGGCGCGGCTCGCCGAAGATGGAGGAAGGGGCGGCCGGCGGAGCTCCTCCGGGCCGGATCTGGCCGGGGCGGTGACGTGGGCGCGGGGCGGCGCCGGGAGGAGCGGGGCGGCGCTCGGGCAGGGCAGCGACCGGCGGAGGGCGGCGGCTGGCGGGCGGAGGCGGCCGGCGGCGGGGATGGCCGGCGATGGGCTCGGGCGATCCGGGCGGCACGCGGGAGGAAGCGGCGCGGGGAGGCGGCGGCCCGGTCAAGCGCGGGGAGGGCCGGCGCTCGGCCTTGCGGGCCTGGCGCGGCCGGCGGCGATGTGGGGCGCGGCCCGCCACATGGCGGCGTGCGGTTGGACGGGTGGCGGCGGACGGACGCGTCTGGTCCGATCCGGACGTGTCCGACGGCGCGGAGAGGGATGATTGCTAGGGTTTGCCCGTGAATTTCGGAGGGGGAGGCATATATATAGGTAGAGGGAGCTAGGAGTGTCCAAATGAGGTGCGGTTTTCGCCCACACGATCGTGATCGAATGACCGAGAGCATGGAGGAGAGTTAGATGGGTTATTGGCCTGTTTTGGAGGGGTGTTGGGCTGCAACTCAAAAGAGGCCTTTGCGGATATGCGGATAACCGTTGGAGTACCAAACAAGCTCCAAATGACCCGAAACTTGACAGGTGGTCTACCGGTGCTATACCAGGGCCACTTGGCAAGGCTCGGTCCATTCCGAGAACGTTCAACACCCGCACATGAAAGGAGACAAGAGGGGTGCACCGGTGTATGTGGGAGTGTCGCATTGCGAAACGGACAACGGGGAAAATGCTCGGATGCATGACACGAACATGTATGCAAATGAGATGCACATGATGACATCATATGATATGCATGACATTAATAAAATGCAAAACAAAAGACAAAACCCAACCATGGAGGGAAAATCATATCACATAGCCGAAAATGGCAAGAGTTGGAGTTACAAAGATGGGAAGTTACATCTGGGGTGTTACACCTCCTTTCCTCTTTGGTGCAAAGGGAGCAAGCGCAGGCGAGAGTATCAAGCAAAGGCGTCCATTTCGGTGCAACAAGACCAAGACCAGCCCAACGGCTGGAAGGAAGTCGTTGTGGAGCCCATGCCGGCGTCATCACCAGAGCCTTTGACAGGCGAGGACCAACTTTAGTCAGGATAAGTGTACCCGATGTTCCCCTTCAAAATGGCCAATTGTTGGCGCCCTTCCCGCTCAATATCTGGGAAGAGGCCCAGGGCCTTTGCCTATAAATAGGACTAGCCACCCCCAGGGTAGAGGCATCTGGATCCTCATCAAGAAACCAGTAGATAGAGCGACTGAACCCCTCCTAGCAGTTCATCGCACCAGCCAAGAACAGACCCTCGCGAGGCTGTTCTGCTTTGTATTGTTCATCATCAAGCCCAAGAGGCAATCCACCACACCACACACTGGAGTAGGGTATTACACCACAATGGTGGCCTGAACCAGTATAAATCTTGTGTCTCTTGAGCTGTTCAGTTAGGTAGTTTAGATCTTAGCGAGTTGGCGAAGAGCGAGCCGGTAGAGGGTTGAATCTCCGCGCGCACCCCAGTGTTCGAACCTCAAGGGTCTGCCGGAACCCGAAATCTGACAGCGGGCCCCGATAGCCTGCGGCCTTGGGCACCGTGTGGCGACTGATTGGACGTGGGTGTCTCCGCTTCCCCACGATGCCTCGGCAACTGCATGACTTGACAAGTCCCTGCATGCAAAAATGGGTCGTGATTACTTGCGATCGTGGTGGCCGACGGTTGGCCTTCTCCGGCTATAAGTACGGAACGGCGCGAGCCCTTCCAGTCCATCCCTCCCTGCTACTCCTTTTCTTCTTCTTCCTCTCCCTTGCTCCACCTTACACCAATGGTGCCTATCCGCCGGTTTTCTGGAGAAGAGAAGGGAAAGGCCCCCTGAGAGGGTCCCGATCCACTTCCGCCGAAGAAGCGGCCTGTCCTCGGCCGCTACGACGTGGTCGCATGGCAGGAGACGTCACGGCCCTGGTACGAGCGGCCGCTGCCTGGGTTTCCGTTGCCCTTGTATGCCCGAATCGAGGGCCCTGTAGAAGAAGGCGTCGAGCGACACCGACGGTGCCGCCGCCGACGCCGGCAAGTTATGGCGGTGCGCGTTGTTCCTCCCGGAGTCCACGCCGAGGGCTCCTCTCGCGAGCTTGTGCTTCACGCCGCCATGCCTCCTCGATCTTGGATTCTCCTTCCTCCCTCCTTCGCCTTCGAGATTCCGCCGAGGGGGCCTCGGGAGCTCTGGCTGCAGCACACCGACTGCAACACCCCCGCGACCGGGGCGGAGGTCGAGATTGTTGCCCCGGGCAAGGTCTTCCTGACCCGTGGCTGGGGCGAGATCGCCCAGGTCTGCCGGACAGGGGGTGCCCTCATAATTCATCTCGAATACGATGGCGCCTCCTTGATGTTCTTTAAGGTCTTCGACACGGAAGGACGTCAGCTGGAGTGCTGCCCCAAGGAAAGTGGCCGGGGCATCGAAGCGGCGAGGACCAGGCCTGCCAACCGATTCCCCAGCAGCTCCTCAGGCGGCAGCGGAGGAGCCGGAGAATCCAGCGACTCCCCCGAGCTTCGCGTGACTCCGGAGATGAGCGACGACAGCTACGAGCCCCCGAGCTCGCGTCGCGCCCGAAGCAGGGCAGCTGCATCAGGCCGCCAATGCCACTGATCTGGATGGGGTTGGCGCCGGCGCCTGACGGCTCACTGTTGGTGATGGCGTTTCCTGCAGAGGAGCGCGTAGTTAGAGCTCCTTAGCATCTTTTGTTCCCTGCGAGGAATCGAAGTACCACCCCGCGCGGGTATGTAAGGTGCTGGCCATGTCTTTTGTTAATTGTACATCCTTGTCATGAAACAATGCAATGGGCCCGTCCTGCCCCGGCTCAGCTCCCCCTTTCTTTCCTCACGAGGGCTTGGTGCTCTACGCCGACAGGTCCCGCTCCCCAGGCAAGCTTCAGCCGTCGCTGGTATGCCAGGTCGCGATGCTGTGGTCAAGTCCAGGAGGTGAGCGGCCCAAGGTCCAGTAAGAGCCCCTGAGTCGCAATGCTCAGGAGGTCCCCTTTAGGACTCAAGTAGCCTCCGCTGGGCAAGAAAGGTAGGCAACGTTGCCGTGACAGAGCTGCACTAGGAGAGGGTTTAGCACTGAGTCAGTTCAGTTTTGCGTGACTTATCTTGTAGGTTTGGAGTAGTTTTCGACGGGGTGCCGGGCCTGCGTGGCGGCAGCTGGGGTGCTGCTGGGTTAGGCCCTCGTGAGCTTCTTCCCTCTCCCCTGCACTTTCCTTCATGCTCTACGTCCTCAGGTCCCGGCCCTCGAGCGAGCTCAGCCGCCAATGGTATGACAGGTCATGATGACGTGGGTCAAGGCCAGGGGTGAGGGCTGGAGAGCCAGTAAGAGCCCATGAGTCGCGATGCTCAGGGGGGGCCCTTTTAACGTGCGAGCGGATTGTGCCAGGGAGAGGGAGAGAAAGCTTGTGACGCCCCTAGCGCTACTTCTGGAGCGGGTCCTGCATACCAATCACGAGGGAAAACCAGGTTTGTCGTTACGGTTGCCAGCCAACCATTAGTCGCTCCGAGGGAGTGATTTGAACACTGAGGGCCTGGTGAGGTGGCGCCTTGTAGGGATACCGCGGCCAGAGCTCGGCCACTCAGATTTATCATCGTTGCAGGGACGGACCCGTATGCAAGTGTCGTGCCAGAGCGAGCGGCTCCAAAGGTAGGTGTCAATCGAGCAGGCGATTAGGTCGAGCATGTTAAGCATGAAGGAGCAAATCCATTTAGATAGATGCAGAAAAAGCAACTGCCACTGGGTCAGGCCCGAGCGGCTTGGGGATAATGTAGCCCGAGGGGCGACCCCAACAAGGTAAGCAGAGAACATGAGCAAAACGGATACTTGCCGCAGGGACGGACCCACGCGACCTGGGCATGATGCAGCCCTGTGGGCGCTCCCAGCTGAAAATGGAACTTTGAAAGATGTCACCTGATACTGTTGAAGATGAAGGGATGCTGAAGTAGCGGATGACGCGCGGTGAGGAAGCCGATCCTCACAAGCTCCTAGGACCAGGAGCCTCGGGAGGCTCCGGGGGCATAGGTGGATCTTTAAGGGCCATCTCCATCTCCGCCAGGACCGCGCGATGCCTGACCTCCTGAGCCTCCAGAATGCTCCTCAGCAGGCACTGATGAGCGGCAACCGCGTTCGGCAAGCCGAAAGGCATGCGAACGTGGCTGCGAGGTGGACCCTCGCAACGCCCCATGCGCAAAGGCCAGAGGCACTCCTAGGACGCGGCTCGGTTGAGCCCCGGCAAGTCGATGCAAATGCGCAGCCCGCCATCCTCGTCTGGATGGGGGCTGCGGCGGGTAGGTGGTGGCTGTCGCGCATGACTCTTGACTCTTGTAGCTCCTGAGTGTTTCTCGCGATGAACTCCTGAGGGTTTGGCCCTCCTTGCCTCATACCTTCCTGAGGGAAACGCTCCTTGAAGCACGCCTCCAAGTGGTGCCCGAGTGCCTCCCTCGTGACCTTAGCAAAGTCGGTGGTTCTCCAAGAAAGAGCCCCTGAGCCCTGCCCGAGGAGGGCGCCGGGCGCGCCTTCCTATGCGATAGAGGGTGGCACCCCCTGAACGGGCGCGAATCCTGACGCAACGCCTCCGGAGGTACCCACCTCCTGATGGCTTGGGCCAGGCAAAGCCTTCTTCTTCTTTGGGACTGCCTCAGGAAGTCTCCCGCTCCTGTGATCTGGGTCTTCGATTGCCGCGGCTTGGAAGGCACGCTCAAGAGAACACACTGCGTCCCTTTCCTCATAGGGTACTGTGATGGCTCCACCGCTTCCTGGCATCTTGAGGACATTGTAGCCATGGTGAGTCACTGCCATGAACTTGGCCAGGGTTGGGTACCCGAGGATGGCATTGTATGCCTGGCGAATGTGGGCGACGTCGAAGCCAATGAGCTCGGTGCGGTAGTTGTTGCGCTGCCCAAAGGTGACTAGAAGGCGAACCTGCCCTATCGGAACAGTGGAACCATCAGTGACTCCTGAGAAAGGCTTGGTCAGCTGAAGCTGATCATATGGCACTTGGAGATTGTTGAATGTCTCGATGGACAGGACGTTGAGTCCTGCTCTGCCATCGATGAGGGTCCTGGTGACTTGCACATTGCTGATGACTGGGGAACAAAGCACTGGGAGGACTCCGGCCGTTGCTGCGCACTTGAGTTGATCCACTGAGCTGAACGTGATAGCGCACGCAGACCACCTGAGAGGGCGTGTGGCCTCAAGCTTGAGGAGGACTGCATTCACCTCGCGAGCAAATTGCTTGAAGATGCGCTGTGAGGCTGGGGCCTGGGCACCGCCCAGGATGCAAGCGATTGCGCGCGGCTCCTGGAAGCCCCCAGCCCCCTTGTCCTGATGCTGGTCTTCATTCCTCCTTGGCGGTGGTGGCAGAGGAGGGAGGCCTGCGTTGCCGTGCGGGCGATCCTCACGAGGCTGATCCCTCCAACCTCCCTTGCGAGGCTGGTCCTGCCAACGGTCCTCGCGAGGTCAGTCATGCCACCCTTGGCGAGGGCCACGGTCTTCCCATCGTCCTCCACATCTTCCTCCACCTCATCCATAGCCTCGATCGTTGCGCCCGGGGCGTCGGCTGATACGCCCATCTCGTACGGCCCTGAGCTCTTGGCATTCGTTGGTGTTGTGGGTGTGGAGGTCGTGGTACACGCAGTATCGGCTACCCTTGGACGACTCAGGCTGATCCCTGCCTCGCTTGGTGTCTGGCTCCGCTGCGAGCACACAGCTCCCTTGCGCTTCACGTCCTTGACCTTGGGCTTCTTCTCTTATGGATCAGCAGCCGGAAGCTCGAGGAGGGAGAGGCGCCCTTCCTCAGCCCTGGCGCACTTGGTCGCCAAGTTGAACAGCTCCAGGGATGTGCACAGGTCTTCATGGATTTCAAGCTCCTCTTTCATCTTGATGTCACGCACACCATCAAAGAAGGCTGAGATGATGGCTTCCTCAGTTACCCTAGGGATCTTGAGGCGAGCGTTGTTAAAGCGCTGGATGTACTTCTGCAGGGTCTCCCCTGGCTGTTGCTTGATGCGGCGCAGGTCGCTCATGGCCGGGGCCCGGTCGCGATTGCCTTGGAACTTGGCGATGAAGCGAGTGCGCATCTCGTCCCAGGAGGAGATCGTGCCAGGAGCCAGGTTCAGGAGCCAGGTGCGGGCACAGTCCTTGAGCGCCATGGGGAACCAGTTCGCCATGACCTTTTCGTCCCCGTTGGCGGCTTCGATGCCCAACTCGTAGAGCTGTAGGAACTCCGCAGGGTCTGCAGTGCTGTCGTAATGAGGGGGCAGGCCAGGCTTGAACTTGCCTGGCCATGCGACACTTCGTAGCTCGGGGGTGAAGGCGCAGCACCCTGCGGTGGCCACCGGAGCCCTTTGTTGGTGCTGGGCTTGCTCCTGGAAATTCCCGCGCGCCGCCGCTTGGAGCAGCATGGGGTCTTGACGTGGTGGCGCCGGGATGCGGTCATGGTGCACCGGTGCCGGGAGCACGCGGGCACCTTCTTGGGCGCGAGGGATTTCTTGGCAACTCCTCTATTTTCATGCAGGTGCCAGACGTGCTGGGTCTCGTCCTGGGGCCGCGCGCCTTGGAGCCAAGGCACCCTCTTGGGGAGGAGGTGGCGGAGGCACCTCTTGATCCACGCCTCCTGCGCAGGACGGAGGGCAAGGCAGCGAGAGAGATGGCATAGGAGAGCCCTCTGCGGCGCTGATGAGCTCGGTGATGCGGGCGAGCCAGTCCTTGTAGAGATCGTCGACAGGACGGTAGTGCAGGAGCTCACGCGCCAGGAGCAGCACGGCGTGCGCGTTCGTGGGGGCGCGACGGGCGTGGGACGACGAACCGGCTGGAGTCAGTGATAGGGTGGCGGTGCAGCCTTCCCGCCGCACCGAAGGATGCAGGGACGAGGCCTGTTGCTCGTTCCCCGCCAGGACGGTGGCGGCGTTGGCGGCAGGCGACGGGAAACGACGGGGGCGTCCGCTGACGGGTGCCTTCTGGGCGACGCGGGTGGCGAGAGCAGCCCGACGCTCTGCGCGAGCCCGAAGAGCGTCAGCCATGGATACGACGGAAGATCACACGCGAACAGCGGAAGAAAGATTCTGGCGCACCCCTACCTGGCGCGCTAAATGTCGGATTTCGGGTTCCGGCAAACCCTTGAGGTTCGAACTCTAGGGTGCGCACGAAGATCCTTCCCCTACCAACCCGCGTCTCGAACCTTCGTAAGGAATCTAGGCTGGGAAGAAGAACACACAAAGGACACGAGGTTTATACTGGTTCAGGCCACCATTGTGGTGTAATACCCTACTCCAGTGTGTGGTGTGGTGGATTGCCTCAGGGGCTGATGATGAACAAGACAAAGGGAGAACAGCCTTGCGAGGGGCTATTCTTGAGCTGGTGCGATGAACTGCTTGCGTGAGTTCAGTCGCCTCTCTCTAGTCTATGCGCAATCTGGATCCTCTCCCTCCTCTACTGTGGAGGCTAGTCCTATTTATAGGGGGAGGCCCTGGGCCTCTTCCCAAATAATGAGCGGGAAGGGCACCAAGAATTGGCCATTTTGAAGGGGAACATCTAGTACACTTATCCTGACTAAAGTTGGTCTTCGACTGCCAAAGACTCTGGCGGTGACGCCGTCCTGGGCTCCACAATGACTTCCATCCTGCCGCTCTGCTGGTCTTGGTCTTGTTGCACCGACACGGTAACCTTTGCCTGATGCCTTGGCCTGTGCTTGCCCCCTTTGCACCAAAGGGGAAACAAGGACACTGCGCAGGTCGGCGCCCGCCTGGTCTCGATCGTCATGGCTTGCGTCACGGCTCCTCACGACGTGCCCTGCCTTGATCTCTCCGCCTCCTCGCGAGCCTGCCTGATGAGGCTGCTCCTGAGGAAGCTTCATGTCATCCGCCCCGCGAGGCTTGGCCCCTTGCGAGGGTCTTGAGTTTGAGCTGATGAAGCTGGGCTGCGCTGGGCCCCCACTTGAGCCACGCCGCAGGCCGCAGGCAGGCAAGTCTGGGGACCCCCGTTCCCAGAACGCCGACACATACATCAAGTGTTCTCAAATCCTTAAAGACTCAATCCAATAAGATAACTTCAAAGGGAAAACTCAATTCATTACAAGAGAGTAGAGGGGGAGAAACATCATAAGATCCAACTATAATAGAAAAGCTCGTGATACATCAAGATCGTGCCATAGAGAGAACACGAGAGAGAGAGAGAGAGAGAGAGATCAAACACATAGCTACTAGTACATACCCTCAGCCCCGAGGGTGAACTACTCCCTCCTCGTCAAGGAGTGCGTCGTGATGATGAAGATGGCCACCAGTGAGGGATTCCCCCCTCCGGCAGGGTGCCGGAACGGGCTCCCGAGAGGTTTTTGGTGGCTACAGAGGCTTGCGGCGGCAGAACTCCCGATCTATTGTTATCTTCGATGTTTTTAGGGTATATGGGAATATATAGGCGAAAGAAGTCGGTTAGGGGAGCCACAAGGGGCCCACTAGGGTGGAGGGCACACCCAAGGGGGTGGGCGCTCCCCCTGTCTCATGGCCTCCTCGAAGCTTCCCTGACTTGCACTCCCAGTCCCCTGGATTGCTTCCGTTCCAAAAATAATGCTCCCGAAGGTTTCATTCCGTTTGGACCCCGTTAGATATTCCTTTTCTTCGGAACACTGAAATAGGCAAGAAAACAGCAATATGGGTTGGGCCTCCGGTTAATAGGTTAGTCCCAAAAATAATATAAAAGTGTATAATAAAGCCCATAAACATCCAAAACAGATAATTATATAGCATGAATGCTTCATAAATTATAGATACGTTGGAGACGTATCAGCATCCCCAAGCTTAATTCGTGCTCGTCCTCGAGTAGGTAAATGATAAAAGAAAGAATTTATGAAGTGTGAATGCTAGCAGGTGCACAAGTTTCATCAATGATAATTTCAATAACCTTTTCTAGCATGAGTATATGTTATAACAGTAGTTCATCTCATAAAACTTCTCAAGATCAAGTAATAAGCTATTCACATGTTAAAGCATAGACCATAAGCTTTCTTAAAAGCTAGCAAACTTCATTCTCAGTCATCAAACAATTACAATTCATCTTATTTTCAGGAAGGGTCTATGTCAGAGCTTTGATTTAGCAAACTCCACATACTGAACTATCATATGGTCTTCTACAATTGCTAACACTCACGCAATACTTATGGTTATGGACTTTTAATCGGACACTGAGAAAGATAGGGGCTTATAGTGTTGCCTCCCAACGTATTCACCTTTGGGTGATGTCAACAATAATAGTTCATGCTAACTTACATCTAATTGGATATATATATCAGGATCTTTCCAACACGAGGTGCTTGCCAAAGGATAAAATGAAAAAGGGAAAGGTGAAGATCACCTTGACACTTGCATAAAGAAAAAGACATAAAGTAAAAGATAGGCCCTTTGTAGAGGGAAGCAGGGATTTGCAGAGGTGCCAGAGCTCGATTTTGAAATAAAGATGAAAATAATTTTGAGAGGTATGCTTTCATTGTCAACATAACAACCAAGAGTTCCCAATATCTTCCATACTACATACATTATAGGCGGTTCCCAAACAGAATGGTAAAGTTTTTACTCCCCCTCCACCAACAATCACACTCCACGGCCATCCGAAACAACGTGGTACCGTCCATACCAACAACAGTCCTGGGGGAGTTTTGTTTGCAATTATATTTGATTTGATTTTGATCTTTTGATCATGGGACTGGGCATCCTGGTTACCAGCCATTTTTCACGTGAATGATGAGCGGAGTCCACTCATCTTGAGAATAACCCACCTAGCATGGAAGATACGGACAGCCCCTAGTCGCTACATGAGCGACTCGGGCATACAAAACAAATAATTATTTGAAGGTTTAGAGTTTGGCACATGCAAATTTACTTGGAACGACAGGTAAACACCGCATATAGGCAGGTATGGTGCACACTCATGGAAGAAACTTGGTTTAAGGATATTTGGAAGCACAAGTAGTATCTCTACTTGGTGCAAGGAATTTTGGCTAGCATGAGGGGGAAAGGCAAGCTCAACATGTTGGATGATCCATGACAATATACTTTAACTGAGATGTGAGTAAACATAACCCATTATGTTGTCTTCCTTGTCCAACATCAACTCTTTAGCATGTCATACTTAATGAGTGCTCACAATTATAAAAGATGTCTAGGATAGTATATTTATATGTGAAATCTCTCTTCCTTCAATATTCTTTCATGAATTGTTCAAATGACCAATACAATGTTTGCTAACCTTCAATAAATTTACAACTTCTACTTCTTAGATGTGAAGTCATTACTCCCAACGGGATAAGCAAATGAGACATATATAATTTCAGATTTATGACATTCAACTCATTCAACCATTTACTCATAGGATATAAGTGAAGCACACGAGTAAATGACAAACTACTCCAAAAAGATATAAGTGAAGATCAATGAGTAGTTAAATAATTATGTAGCTATGTGAAGACTCTCTCTCATTTAAGAATTTCAGATCTTGGTATTTTATTCAAACAGCAAGCAAAACAAAATAAAATGACATTGCAAGGATAGCACAACTCATGTGAAGAAGCAAAAAACTTAGGCTCAACCGATACTAACCGATAGTTGTTGAAGAAGAAAGGTGGGATGCCTAATGGGGCATCCCCAAGCTTAGATGCTTGAGACTTCTTGAAATATTATCCTGAGGTTCCTTGGGCATCCCCAAGCTTGAACTTTTGTGTCTCCTTAATTCCTCTCATATCATGGTTTCTCTATTTCTCAAAAACTTCATCCACATAAAACTCAACAAGAACTTGTGAGATAAGTTAGTATAAACCAATGCAAAAATTTATCACTTTCTACTGTAACAAATCAGTAAAATTATTATTCCACATTGTATACTAAATGTCCCTGCATATTTAATACTCCTATCCTCAAATAGAATCATTAAACAAGCAAACATATGCAAACAATGCAAACATAACAGCAATCTGCCAAAACAGTATAGTCTGTAAAGAATGCAAGATTCATCATACTTCCATAAATCCAAAAATTATGAGAAAACTACTTTGCTGTATAAAATTTATCAGATCTCATTATGCAAAAAGTTTCAACATTATATCATTCTCTGACTTTTCTAGGGAATTTTTGCAACAGCAGTAAACTTTCTGTTTTCAAACAGCAACATGTATACTAGCAAAATAAGCATGGTAAATGCTATCCTTGACATTTTTATTGAAACTATAGATGCAAAATATTATTCTAAATAACATAAGGAAATACTAACAAAAGAAAATTAAAATGATGCTCCAAGCAAACACATATCATGTGGTCAATAAAAATATAGCTCCAAGTAAAGTTACCGATGAACGAAGACGAAAGAGGGGATGCCTTCCGGGGCATCCCCAAGGTTAGGCTCTTGGTTGTCCTTGAATATTACATTGGGGTTCCATGGGAATCCCCAAGCTTAGGCTCTTGACACTCCTTATTCCATAATCCATCGAATCATTACCCAAAACTTGAAAACTTCACAACACAAAACTCAACAGAAAACTCATAAGCTCCGTTAGTATAAGAAAATAAAACCACCACTTAGGTACTGTAATGAACTCATTCTAAATTCATATTGGTGTAATATCTACTTTATTACAACTTCTCTATGGTTCATACCCTCCGATACTACTCATAGATTCATCAAAATAAGCAAACAACACATAGAAAACAGAATCTGTCAAAAACAGAACAGTCTGTAGTAATCTGTATCAAACATATACTTATGGAACTCCAAAAATCCTACCAAATTGGGAAGTCCTAAGCAATTTGTTTAAAAATACAGATCAAAAAGAATCAGAACAAAGCACATTTATGTGAATTATCAAAACTAATTTACTGGGTGTAAAAGTTTCTGATTTTCAGCAGGATCAACACAACTATCACCGTAAGCTATCCTAAAGGTCGTACTTGGCACTTTATTGAAACAAAAACTATAAAACATGACTACTACAGTAGCATAATCATATGGACACACAAAAACAGTAAGGATAAATATTGGGTTGTCTCCCAACAAGCCCTTTTCTTTAGTGCCTTTCTAGCTAGGCATGATGATGGCAATGATGCTCACATAAAAGATAAGAATTGAAACATAACGGGAGCATAATGAAGCATATGACTAGCACATTTAAGTCTAACCCACTTCCTATGCATAGGAATTTTGTGAGCAAACAACTTATGGGAACAATAATCAACTAGCATAGGAAGGCGAAACAAGCATAACTTCAAGATTTCAAGCACATAGAGAGGAAACTTGATATTATTGCAATTCCTACGAGTATATGCTCCTCCCTCATAATAATTTTCAGTAGCATCATGAATGAATTCAACAATATAACCAGCACCTAAAGCATTCTTTTCATGATCTACTTGCATAAAAAATTTACTACTCTCCGCATAAGCAAAATTCTTCTCATTCGGAATAGTGGGAGTATCATAAGAGACTTGAATACTATAAATTGTTTCTACGTTAAAAGAGTAATGTTCAGAAAAAGGGTAATCATGATCATGACAACTTTTATAAATATCATCACTACTTTATATATCATAAGTTTCACCGCAATAATCATCATAAGTAGCAACTTTGTTCTCTTCATAATCGATTGTAACCTCTTCCAAGATAGTGGAATCGTCACTAAATAAAGTCATGACCTCTCCAAATCCACTTTCATATTCATCACAATAAGATTCAACATCCTCCAAAATAGTGGGATCACTACTTCCTAAAGTTGACACTCTTCCAAACCCACTTTCATCAATATAATCATCATAGGTAACAGACATGCTATCATCATAACAACTTTGCATATCAAAACTTGGGATGCTAAAAATATCATCTTCATTAAACGTAGCATCCCCAAGCTTGGGACAAACATTAATTTCAGCAAATATATTCTCAAATATTTCATCCTCATCAAACATAGCTTCCCCAAGCTTGGGCCTTTTCATATCATAAGCATAATCACTCTCGTCATTAATAGTATGGATAGCACCAATAGTATAGCAATTATCATCATCACAATGAGTAGTAGGAGCAACATCATTTGGGAGGGATACCTTTCTAAATTTGTTGCTCCTTCTTTTCTTTCTCTTCTTCACATTATGTGTGGGTTCATCCTTCTTCTTTGAGCTCCTTATTGATGAGATTGGTTGAATAGAAAGCTCCTCCTCGTTACCTGATTCATCATAAGAAATAATAGGAGGATATTTGGAAGTCTCTTCCCTTTCATTAGTATTCTCTTCAGCTTCTATTTGATTTCTTTTCTTTAGGCAATTGGCAATATAAGGATTTTCAATGCAATTTACCGCACAATACAAATAAATCTTCTATAGATCAATATCAAGAAAATTCTCAAGGTTAAATTCTGGAATATGATTAGCTGCACGTTTCAATTTTTCATGACCCTAAAGAAAACTAAGTTCATTATGATGTGCAAGGGAAATCAAATCATCACAATTTTTGGACACGATACAATCATGAAACAATTTGCATCGAAGATTTAAATGACCATGTTCATTGCAAAGTTCACAAGTATGGCGGAGATATTTTAAATTTTCAGCACTAAAATTAAGCGTTTCTTGAAACCATTTAGTTTCTAAATGCTTATGCCTCTTGCAATACCTATTTTCCCTATTTGGTGTGTACTTGCAAAGCCAATGCTCCCCACAAAAATCGACATACTTATAGGAGACATTTTCATCATAACTAGTGCAATCATCATTAGTACTATAGATATTCAATGAGTTCATACTAACAACATTGCAATCATGCTCATCATTCAAACACTTAGTACCAAATATTTCATAGACTTCTTCTTCTAGCACTTGAGCACAACTTTCCTTTTCATCATACTCATGAAAGATATTAAAAAGATGAAGCGTATGAGGCAAACTCAATTCCATTTTTTTTGTAGTTTCCTTCTATAGAATAAACTAGTGATAAAACAAGAAACAAAAAGATTCCATTGCCAGATCTAATGATATAACTTCAAGCACTCACCTCCCCGGCAACGCCGCCAGAAAAGAGCTTGATGTCTACTATGCAACCTTCTTCTTGTAGAAGTTGTTGGGCCTCCAAGTGCAGAGGTTTGTAGGACAGTAGCAAATTTCCCTCAAGTGGATGACCTAAGGTTTATCGATCTGTGGGAGGCGTAGGATGAAGATGGTCTCTCTCAAACAACCCTGCAACCAAATAACAAAGAGTCTCTTGTGTCCCCAACACACCCAATACAATGGTAAATTGTATAGGTGCACTAGTTCGGTGAAGAGATGGTGATACAATTGCAATATGGATGGTAGATATAGATTTTTGTAATCTGAAATTATAAAAACAGAAAGGTAACTAATGATAAAAGTGAGCACAAACAGTATTGCAATAGTAGGAAACAAGGCCTAAGGTTCATACTTTCACTAGTTCAAGTTCTCTCAACAATAATAACATACTTGGATCATATAACTATCCCTCAACATGCAACAAAGAGTCACTCCAAAGCCACTAATAGCGGAGAACAAACGAAGAGATTACGGTAGGGTACGAAACCACCTCAAAGTTACCCTTTCTGTTCTATCTATTCAAGAGTCCGTAGTAAAATAACATGAAGCTATTCTTTCTGTTCAATCTATCATAGAGTTCATACTAGAATAACACCTTAAGACACAAATCAACCAAAACCCTAATGTCACCTAGATACTCCATTGTCACCTCAAGTATCCGTGAGCATGATTATACGATATGCATCACACAATCTCATATTCATCTATTCAAACCAACACAAAGTACTTCAAAGAGTGCCCCAAAGTTTCTACGGGAGTGTCAAGACGAAAACATGTGCCAACCCCTATGCATAGGTTCATGGGCGGAACCCGCAAGTTGATCACCAAAACATACATCAAGTGGATCACGTGATATCCCATTGTCACCACAGATAAGCACGGCAAGACATACATCAAGTGTTCTCAAATCCTTAAAGACTCAATCCGATAAGATAACTTCAAAGGGAAAACTCAATTCATTACAAGAGAGTAGAGGGGGAGAAACATCATAAGATCCAACTATAAGAGCAAAGCTCGCGATACATCAAGATCATGCCAGAGAGAGAACACGAGAGAGAGAGAGAGAGATCAAACACATAGCTACTGGTACATACCCTCAGCCCCGAGGGTGAACTACTCCCTCGTCATGGAGAGCACCGGGATGATGAAGATGGCCACCGGTGACGGATTCCCCCCTCCGGCAGGGTGCCGGAACGGGGTCCCGAGAGGTTTTTGGTGGCTACAGAGGCTTGCGGCGGCGGAACACCCAATCTATTGTTATCTTCGATGTTTTTAGGGTATATGGGAATATATAGGCGAAAGAAGTCGGTCAGGGGAGCCACGAGGGGCCCACAAGGGTGGAGGGCGCGCCCAGGGGGGTGGGCATGCCCCCTGTCTCGTGGCCTCCTCAAAGCTTCCCTGACTTGCACTCCAAGTCCCCTGGATTGCTTCCGTTCCAAAAATAACGCTCCCGAAGGTTTCATTCCGTTTGGACTCCATTTGATATTCCTTTTCTTCGAAACACTGAAATAGGTAAGAAAACAGCAATATGGGGTGCGCCTTCGGTTAATAGGTTAGTCCCAAAAATAATATAGAAGTGTATAATAAAGGCCATAAACATCCAAAACAGATAATAATATAGCATGAATGCTTCATAAATTATAGATACGTTGGAGATGTATCACGTGGTGGTATGCTGATTTTCATGAAGACACTGCCACCACGCCAACTCAGCAGCCTGCCAGCCTACATGGCGCTGCCCGCCTCGCTGGCCTGGACGCGTGTCGAAGCAAGCCGAGGCGGCAACAAAGCGAGGGGACACCTAAGGGGCACATTTAATGTGCCTTGTCCCATAATGACATGCGATAAGCATAGCTACTGTACCCTTTCCACCTCCTGTGTGCCACTGTGGCGCCTCCTTCGACTATAAAAGGAGGCCCGAGGCGTACTGGAGAGGGATTCGGCTCTTTGAGCAAGTCATGCACCATAGCTAGCTCAAGAACATTCAGATATACACCAAAGCAGGACTAGGGTATTACGCGATCCTCGCGGCCCGAACTTGGGTAAACGACTTTTGTGCTGGCTCTTAGACCCACTCTTTCCACAACCCCGCGCCTGCCAACCATAGTAGGGATGCTAGTGATCCCATAGGTGTCGTTTCCACCATCATCTTTGGCACGCCAGGTAGGGGCGTGCAGTTGTGAGAATCTGGTCTAGCAGCTTGTCTAGCAGTTCTTTGTCGCCATGGCTCCCAAGAGGAAGGCGATGACGGCGATCGGTTCATCCGGAGCCGGACTGCCCGTATCGGTGCGGGCGAGTAGCGGGGCGGTCGCGGATAGAACCCGAGGCGCGACCCACGAACACCCACGTCGCTCTGGCAGTCCAGGCCTGGCGAGCGGCGTCGTTCGTGCGCAAGATGAAGGGTCGCACGCTGCAAATTCCAAAGACGGAGCTGGGGGCCCCTGCAGGTGGCGTGGGGCCCTCCTAGGGCATCGCCGTACCGCCTACCGACGGTGCGGTGGCCTCCAAGACACCTACGCCGGCGCCCACGGCGCGCTCTTCCCAAGTTGTGTGCGATGAGCAGCGTCACCACGCTGGCGACCCTGGGCGCTGTCGTGGGAAGAGTCATGCGCGTCCTTCACGGGACGAGGAAGGCCAGCATGCATGCCGAGGTGCTGGCAAAAATGGCGGACAGCCGTAGGGCCATGATAGATCTCCTTCTAACGTGGTTAGATGTCGGAGCGCGTCATGATCCACGCAGCTTTCGCCGCCGCCCACGCCAGCAGAAGCTCTGGCGCCCGCGCAGCTGCTCCTCGACTTTCCTCCTACTGCGGAGAAGCTTGATGAGTGGAGAGCCACTGTCCGGAGCCTCGTTGGCATCGCCAACAAAGATGAGCCATGACCAGCGGGGCCCGTAGGCCGCCACTCTGTCGAGCCACCGCATGCCAGCGGTGGATGGGCCGGAGGTGATGCAGCCATGATGCACTCTCCTCCCCCACGCCAGCTACCGCGGGTGTCGATCTGTCGTGATGACGCTTGTGATAATATTTCCATAGCTTCGTCCGATCCATGGACCCAGCACGATCAGCGTCAAGTTCTTCGGGAGTGAGCCCTTGAAGACGCTTGAACTACCATCGAGCGTTGGCGTGATGTGCGCCACCAGTCAGATAGGCGGGCAGAGCCCACTATGGACCACCCGACACCGGGAGGCTACGGTGGCCTACCTTAGGAGATGAGTTGCCCAACCTTTACCCGTGAGCTGTGGCAGTTCCAGTGGCCCTCCCACCGCACATTCAAGCCCGACATTGGCGAGAAGTACAACGGCAAGACTCATCCGTCAGAGTTCCTCAGCATCTACACCATTGCGAAGCAAGCTAATAGAGCCCGTGACGACAAGGTGCTTGCCAATTACTTCCCGTTGGCGCTTAAGCCCAATGTCATGTCATGGTTGATGCACTTGCCAGCGGATTCCATTTCTTCTTGGTCAGATCTATGCCATGAGTTTGTTGGCGCCTTCACTGGAGGCCATCAAGCTCATGGCCAGGCAAGCGATTTGCATACCATCCCCTAGAAGGAAGGAGAAAACCTGCGCAAGTACATCCAGAGGTTCAGCCGGGTGCAGTACAACATCCCAGATGTTCACCCCGCCGCCATGATCAGCAAATTCCATCAGAATGTGCATAACTACAAAATGCGTGAAGAGCTGGCGATGAACAAGGTCAAAGATGTGGCCGAACTTTATGTTCTGGCCGATAGGTGTGCTCGAGCTGAACAGGGAAGGAAGTACCCCGGCAAGGACGTCGGTGCGGAAACTGACTCTATAGATGATGACACCGCCGCCCCGACAAAGAAGGGCCGGCGCCATAACAGAAAGTGCAAGGGCAAGACTCCATCAAGGGATCCGACGACACTGGCGCTGCCAAGAAGGCCAAGGCAAGCGACCCCGGAAAGTAAGTTGCCGGGTGTGCCGCTTGCCGGGCCTTGGCGGGTGCCGACAAGCCAGGAAGCTCCGACAAGTAGTATTGCAAGATCCACCGTACTAGGGGCCACGACCTCTAGAACTGCTGACAAGTTGAGCTGCTTGCTGAGAAGCAGAAGGCTGAGTATGAGAGGCGGGACAAGGAGAAGGGTCAAGACGGTGCCGAAGGATCCGGCAAGAAGCGTGGCGGCCAAGGAGGCCGCCGCGGCAAGGATAACTAGCAAGGAAGGCCCGCTAGGGGCCGCAACAAGAAGCAGGAAGACGATGATCACGATGAGGATGATGAGGCCATGTGCCTTGATGGTGGCGCCACGCTACACACCTCTCACCGCCAGCTCAAACAGTGGGCGCACATCACAGCGGTGGAGCCATCACTCGACGTGTGGAAGCCACTGAAGTGGTCCAGCACGCCTATCATCTTTGACACCGAGGACCATCCTGATCGCACAACTGCAGTCAGGTGTTTGCTGTTGTTGGTTTCACCAACAATCCGCAACCTCAAGGTGACGAAGATGCTAGTGGGCGGCGGGGCCGGCCTGAACATGATCTCGCCCGTTGTGATCAAAAGGCTGCAGATTCCTGATGGAGACCTTGAAGAGACGGGTACGTTTCAAGGGGTCAACCCAGGAAGAAGCTAGCCGAAGGGAAGGTCACGCTACCCATGACGCTTGGAGGCGAGTTGAACTATAGGGCGGAGAGGATTGTCTTCAATGTAGCCGAGATCCCCTTGCCCTACAACGGGATCCTCGACCGCCCGGCACTAGCCAAGTTCATGGCGGTGTCACATTACGCCTACAACATGCTGAAGATGCCTGGGCCGATGAACATCATCACCGTCCCCTGCTATAAGAAGGATGCGCTGATCTGCGCTGACCAACTCTATCGGGAAGCAGTTGCAGCGACTGCCGCCAAGGCACTTGCTCCTGCCTCTGAAGCCTTGGGAGGGAAGAAGACCAGCGAGACCTCTCGCACCCACTCCGACAAGCGCACCTCTTCGGAGTGTTGTGCTCCCGTCGAGGACGTGCCAAAGAGCTCCACCGGCAAGAGCAAGAAATGCAGAGCTACGCCGCCAGAAACCAAGAAGGTGCCCGTCAAGGAGGATGGCACGGGAGGGGCTTTCACCATAAGCTCCACCCTTGATAGCAAATAGGAAGGCGAGCTCGTCACTTTCCTGCGGGCAAATGTTGATGTGTTTGCATGGCAAGCATTCGACATCCCCGGCGTTCCCAGGGAGGTGATTGAGCACCATCTTGCTGTCTGTCCTCATGCGCGGCCCGTCAAGTAGAAGGTCAGGAAGCAAGCTTTGGAAAGGCAAGAGTTCATCAAGGAAGAGATCAGAAAGCTAGAAGTGGCAGGCTTGGTGAGAGGAGTACTCCTTCCGACGTGGTTGGCCAATCCGGTGGTGGTGCACAAGGCAAATGGGAAGTGGAGGCTGTGTATTGATTACACCGATATCAATAAGGCCTTTCCAAAAGACCCTTTTCCCTTTGCCGCGCATCGACCAGATTGTAGACTCCACGGTCGGGTGTGACCTGTTATCATTCCTCGACGCCTACTCAGGGTACCATCAGATTTTCATGATGAGTGAAGATGAAGAGAAGACATCATTCATCACCCCATGTGGTATGTATTGCTTTTTACGGATGCCTTTCGGGTTGATGAGTGCTGGCTCAACCTTTGCAAGAGCAGTCCAAATTGTTTTTGAGCCCCATCTACATAGAAATATGGAAGCTTATATGGATGACATAGTGGTCAAGACCAAGGACAAGGAAACACTCGTGCAAGATTTGGAAGAGACATTTGCAAATTTGTGCAAGATCAACCTCAAGCTCAACCCTGAGAAGTGTGTTTTCGGCATCCTGTCCGGCAAGCTTCTCGGGTTCTTTGTGTCACAGCATGGGATCGAGGCGAACCCAGACAAGATCAAGGCCATTGAGCAGATTGAAGCACCTAGGCAGATTAAGGATGTGCATCAGCTCACTGGCTGCATTCCTGACATGAGCAGATCATCTCCTAGTCTACTGAGTGTGCCCTTCCCTTTTTCAAAATCTTGAAAAAGGCGGGCCCAATGGAGTGAACCCCAGAGGCCGAAGCAGCGCTGCGGGACTTGAAGAAGTACCTCTCCTCCATGCCGATAGTAGTTGCACCTAAACCACAAGAGTCGTTGCTGCTGTATCTAGCGGCAATGAACCTAGTGGTTACGGCCGCACTAGTGGCATAGAGAGAGGTCGACGAAGGAGCTGTGGCGACGGCAGGGCCTGGTCCCGACAAGACGAAGCCCCCGGCAGGGCCTGACACCAACGGGACAGGGCCTGTGCAACCAAGTGAAGTGGTGTAGAAGAAGATGATGATGCAGCACCCGATTTACTTTGTTAGCTCCCTCCTGCAGGGGGCTAGGTCAAGGTACTCCGGTGTGCAGAAATTGCTCTTCAGCCTTCTGACACGTCTCCAACGTATCTATAAGTTTTGATTGCTTCATGCTATTATATTACCCTTGGATGTTTATGGGCTTCATTTTACACATTTATATCATTTTTGGAACTAACCTACTAACTGGAGGCCCAGCCCATATTGTTGTTTTATTGCCTGTTTCAGTATTTCGAAGAAAAAGAATATCAAACGGAGTCCAAACGGAATGAAACCTTCGGCAACATGATTTTTTGGAAGATTATCATCCTGGAGACTTGTAGTCCACGTCAGAAGATACTCGAGGAGTCCAGGAGATAGCCCCCCCCTATAGGGCGCGCCCCCCTGTCTC
>NC_041391.1:231689033-231695439 GCF_002162155.2 Triticum dicoccoides
AGCCTACGTACCCTAAAACCATCGAATATCAAGATAGATCGGGAGTTCCACTGCCGCAAGCCTCTGTAGCCACCAAAAACCTCTCGGGAGCCCGTTCCGGCACCCTGCCGGAGGGGGAATCCATCACTGGTGGCCATCTTCATCATCCCGGCGCTCTCCATGATGAAGAGGGAGTAGTTCACCCTCAGGGCTGAGGGTATGTACCAGTAGCTATGTGTTTGATCTCTCTCTCTCTCGTGTTCTCTCTCTCGTGTTCTCTCTATGGCACGATCTTGATGTATCACGAGCTTTGCTATTATAGTTGGATCTTATGATGTTTCTCCCCCCTCTACTCTCTTGTGATGAATTGAGTTTCCCTCTTGAAGTTATCTTATGGGATTGAGTCTTTATTTGAGAACACTTATTGTATGTCTTGCCGTGTTTATCTGTGGTGACAATGGGATATCACATGCCACTTAATGTATGTTTTGGTGACCAACTTGCGGGTTCCGCCCATGAACCTATGCATAGGGGTTGGCACATGTTTTCTTGACTCTCCGGTAGAAACTTTGGGGCACTCTTTGAAGTACTTTGTGTTGGTTGGACGAATTTGAGATTGTGTGACGCATATCGTATAATCATGCCCATGGATCCTTGAGGTGACAATGGAGTATCTAGGTGACATTAGGGTTTTGGTTGATTTGTGTCTTAAGGTGTTATTCTAGTACGAACTCTTTTATAGATTGATCCGAAAGAATAACTTTGAGGTGGTTTCGTACCCTACCATAATCTCTACATTTGTTCTCCGCTATTAGTGGCTTTGGAGTGACTCTTTGTTTCATGTTGAGGGCTTGTTATACGATCTATCTATGTTATTATTGTTGAGAGAACTTTCATGAACGTATGAACCCTATGCCTTGTTTCCTATCATTACAATACCATTTACGCTCACTTTTATCATTAGTTACCTTGTTGTTTTCATTATTTCAGATTTCAAATACCTTTATCTACTATCCATATTGCACTTCTATCACCATCTCTTCGCCGAACTAGTGCACCTATACAATTTTCCATTGTATTGGGTGTGTTGGGGACAGAAGAGACTCTTTGTTATTTGGTTGCAGGGTTGTTTGAGAGAGACCATCTTCATCCTACGTCTCCAACGGATTGATAAACCTTAGGTCATCCACTTGAGGGAAATTTGCTATTGTCCTACAAACCTGTGCACTTGTAGGCCCAACAACGCCTACAAGAAGAAGGTTGTGTAGTAGACATCAAGCTCTTTTATCGCGTTGTTTCCGGGGAGGTGAGTGCTTGGAGTTATATCTTTAGATCTTGCAATTGAATCTTTTTGTTTCTTGTTTTATCACTATTTTAGTTTATAAAAGAAAACTACTAAAAATGGAGTTAAGTTTGTCTCATATGCTTCGTCTTTTTAATATCTTTCGTGAGTTTGATGGAAAGGAAAATTGTACTCAAGTGCTAGAAGAAGAATGCATTAAAATGCTTGGTACTAAATCTTCGAATGATGAGCATGATTGCAATGTTGTTAGTATGAACTCTTTGAATATCCTTAGTACTAATGATGATTGCACTAGTTATGATGAAAATGCCTCCTATAAGCATGTTGATTTTTGTGGAGTGCATGTTTGCATGAACACACCAAATAGAGAAGATATATATTGCAAGAGGCATAAGCATTTAGAAACTAAATGGTTGCAAGAAATGCTAGATGTGAGTGCTGAAAATTTAAAATTCCTTTGCCGTACTTGTGAACTTTGCAATGAACGTGGTCATTTACATCTCCAATGCAAATTGTTTCATGACCGAATCGTGTCCAAAAATTGTGATGATTTGATTTCCCTTGAACATTATAATGAACTTAGTTTGCTTTTGGGTTATGAAGAGTTGAAACGTTTAACTAAGCCTATTCCAGAATTTAATCTTGAGTATTTCCTTGATATTGATCTAGAAAAGATTTATATGTTTTGTGCAGAGAATTGCATTGAAAATCCTTATATTGCCAATTACCTAAAGAAAAGAAAGCAAATAGAATACGATGAGAATACTAATGAAAGGGAAGAGACTTCCCAATATCCTCCTATTATTTCTTGTGATGAATTAGGTAACGAGGAGGAGCTTTCTATTCAACCAATCTCGTCAATAAGGAGCTCAAAGAGGAAGGTTGAACCCACACATAATGTGAAAAAGAAAAGGAAAATAAGGGGCAACAAAGGTAAAAAGGTATCCCTCCCAAATGATGTTGCTCCTACTACTCATTGTGATGATGATAATTGCTATACTATTGGTGCTATCCATACTATTAATGATGAGAGTGATTATGCTTATGATATGAAAAGGCCCAAGCTTGGGGAAGCTATATTTGATGAGAATGACATATTTGAGAATATATTTGCTGAAATTAATGTTTGTCCCAAGCTTGGGGATGCTACGTTTAATGAAGATGATGTTTTTAGCATCCCAAGTTTTGATATGCAAAGTTGTTATGATGATAGCATGCCTCCTACCTATTATATTGATGAAAGTGGGTTTGGAAGAGTGTCAACTTTAGGAAGTAGTTTTCCCACTATTTTGGAGGATGTTGAATCTTATTGTGATGAATGTGAAAGTGGATTTGGAAGAGTGTCAACTTTATTTAGTAATGATTCCACTATCTTGGGAGAGGTTTCAATCGATTATGATGAGAACGAAGTTGCTACTTATGATGATTATTGTGATGAAACTTATGCTATAAAAAGTAGTGATGATTATATTTACAAATCTTGTCATGATTATGATTACCCTTTTTTTGAACATTACTCTTTTAATGTGGAAACACTTTTTAGTGTTCAAGTCTCTTATGATACTCCCACTATTCCGAATGAGAAGAATTTTGCTTATGTGGAGAGTAGTAAATTTTATATGCTTGTAGATCATGAAAAGAATGCTTTATGTGCTGGTTATATTGTTTAATTCATTCATGATGCTACTGAAAATTATTATGAGGGAGGAATATATGCTTGTAGGAATTGCAATAATGTCAAGTTTCCTCTCTATATGCTTCAAGTTTTGAACTTATGCTTGTTTTACCTTCCTATGCTTGTTGATTATTGTTCCCATAGGTTGTTTTCTCACAAAATCCCTATGCATAGGAAGTGGGTTAGACTTAAATATGCTAGTCATATGCTTCATGATGCTCATGTTATGTTTCAATTTTTATCTTTTATGTGAGCATCATTGTCATCATCATGCCTAGCTAGAAAGGCATTAAAGAAAAGCGCTTGTTGGGAGACAACCCAATATTTATCCTTACTGTTTTTGTGTGTTCACATGATTATGCTACTGTAGTAATCATGTTTTATAGCTTTTGTTTCAATAAAGTGCCAAGTAAGACCTTTAGGATAGCTTACGGTGATAGTTGTGTTGATCCTGCTGAAAATCAGAAACTTTTGTACCCAGTAAATTAGTTTTGTTAATTCACAGAAATGTGCTTTTGATCTGATTCTTTTTTCTCCGGATTGGTAAACGAATTTATTAGGACTTCCTAATTTGGTAGGATTTTTGGAGTTCCATAAGTATACGTTTGATACAGATTACTACAGACTGTTCTGTTTTTGACAGATTCTGTTTTCTATGTGTTGTTTGCTTATTTTGATGAATCTATGAGTAGTATCGAAGGGTATGAACCATAGATGAGTTGGATTACAGTAGATATTACACAAATATGAATTTAGAATGAGTTCACTACAGTACCTAAGTGATAGTTTTATTTTCTTATACTAACGGAGCTTATGAGTTTTCTGTTGAGTTTTGTGTTGTGAAGTTTTCAAGTTTTGGGTAAAGATTTGATGGACTATGGAATAAGGAGTCGCAAGAGCCTAAGCTTGGGGATGCCCAACGCACCCCAAGGTAATATTCAAGGACAACCAAGAGCCTAAGCTTGGGGATGCCCCGGATGGCATCCCCTCTTTCGTCTTCGTTCATCGGTAACTTTACTTGAAGCTATATTTTTATTCACCACATGATATGTGTTTTGCTTGGAGTGTCATTTTATTTTGTTTTGTTTTGCTTTCTTTGAATACAATACCAAGATCTGAAATTCCTTAATGTTAGTGAGTCTTCACATAGTTGCACAATATTCGACTACTCATTGATCTTCACTTATATCTTTTGGAGTAGTTTGTCATTTGCTCTAGTGCTTCACTTATATCTTTTAGAGCACGGCGGTGGTTATATTTTGAAGAAATTTATAGTCTCTCATGCTTAACTTATATTATTTTTAGAGCCTTTTATAACAGCATGGTATTTACTATGGTCATAAATTTGGTCCTAGAATGATGAGCATCCAAGTTGGGTATAATAAAAACTATTATAGAAAGTGAATTGGATGCTATGATCAATTTGATGCTTGATAATTGTTTTGAGATATGGAGGTAGTGATATTAAAGTCATGCTAGTTGGGTGATTTAAAGAATGCTTGTGTTGAAGTTTGTGATTCCCGTAGCATGCACGTATGGTGAACCGCTTTGTGATGAAGTTGGAGCACAATTTTATTTATTGAGTGTCTTCCTTATGAGTGGCGGTCGGGGACGAGTGATGGTCTTTTCCTACCAATCTATCCCCCTAGGAGCATGCACGTAGTGCTTTGGTTTTTGATGACTTCTAAATTTTTGCAACAAGTATATGAGTTCTTTTGACTAATGTTGAGTCCATAGATTATACGCACCCTTTCACCCTTCCACCATTGCTAGCCTCTCTTGTACCATGCAACTTTCGCCGGTACCATACACCCACCATATACCTTCCTCAAAACAGCCACCATACCTACCTATTATGGCATTTCCATAGCCATTCCGAGATATATTCCCATGCAACTTTCCACCGTTCCGTTCATATGACACGCATTACTCTTGTCATATTGCTCTTTGCATGATCATGTAGTTGACATTGTATTTGTGGCAAGGCCACCTTCATAATCTTCATACATGTCGGTCTTGATTCACTGCATATCCCGGTACAACGCCGAAGGCATTCATATAGAGTCATATCTTGTTCTAGCTTTTAGTTGTAATTCTTGAGTTGTAAATCAATAAAAGTGTGATGATCTTCATTATTAGAGCATTGTCCCAGTGAGGAAAGGATGATGAAGACTATGATTCCCCCACAAGTCGGGATGAGACTTTGGACTTTACAAAAAGAAAAAAAGGAAGAAAAAAAAAGGAAAAGGCCAAAAAGAAAAGAAAAGGGCCAAAGAAAAAAAAGAAAAAGAAAAAAGAAGAAAAAAGAGGAAAAAAATGAGAGAAAAAGAGAGAAGGGACAATGCTACTATCTCTTTTTCCACACTTGTGCTTCAAAGTAGCACCATGATCTTCATAATAGAGAGTCTCATATGTTGTCACTTTCATATACTAGTGGGAATTTTTCATTATAGAACTTGGCTTGTATATTCCAATGATGGGCTTTCTCAAAATGCCCTAGGTCTTCGTGAGCAAGCAAGTTGGATGCACACCCACTTAGTTTCTTTTGTTGAGCTTTCATATATTTATAGCTCTAGTGCATACGTTGCATGGCAATCCCTACTCACTCACATTGATATCTATTAATGGGCATCTCCATAGCCCGTTGACACGCCTAGTTTATGTGAGACTATCTTCTCCTTTTTGTCTTCTCCACAACCACCATTCTACACCACATATAGTGCTATGTCCATGGCTCACGCTCATGTATTGCGTGAAAGTTGAATGAGTTTGAGATTATTAAAGTATGAACAATTGCTTGGCTTGTCATCGGGGTTGTGCATGATTAAATACTTTGTGTGATGAAGATAGAGCAACAACCAGACTATATGATTTTGTAGGGATAACTTTCTTTGACCATGTGATTTTGAGAAGACATGATTACTTTGATTAGTATGCTTGAAGTATCACCGTTTTCATGTTAATATGAACTTTTATTGTGATTCATTTGGATCTGAACATTCATGCCACAATAAAGAAAATTACATTGAGAATTATGCTAGGTAGCATTCCACATCAAAAATTCTGTTTTTATCATTTACCTACTCGAGGACGAGCAGGAATTAAGCTTGGGGATGCTTGATACGTCTCCAACGTATCTATAATTTTTGATTGCTCCATGCTATTATATTACCCCTTTTGGATGTTTATGGGCTTTATTTTACACATTTATATCATTTTTGGAACTAACCTACTAACCAGAGGCCCAGCCCATATTGTTGTTTTATTGCCTGTTTCAGTATTTCGAAGAAAAGGAACATCAAACGGAGTCCAAACGGAATGAAACCTTCGGCAATGTGATTTTTTGGAAGATTATCATCCTGGAGACCTGGAGTCCACGTCAGACGATACTCGAGGAGCCCAGGAGATGCCCCCCCCTACAGGGCGCGCCCCCCTGTCTTGTGGACACC
>NC_041391.1:231695517-231743281 GCF_002162155.2 Triticum dicoccoides
TATAAGCCTACGTACCCTAAAACCATCGAATATCAAGATAGATCGGGAGTTCCGCCCCCGCAAGCCTCTGTAGCCACCAAAACCCTCTTGGGAGCCCATTCCGACACCCTGCCGGAGGGGGAATCCATCACTGGTGGCCATCTTCATCATCTCGGCACTCTCCATGACGAGGAAGGAGTAGTTCACCCTTGGGGCTGAAGGTATGTACCAGTAGCTATGTGTTTGATCTCTCTCTCTCTCGTGTTCTCTCTCTCGTGTTCTCTCTCTCGTGTTCTCTCTATGGCATGATCTTGATGTATTGTGAGCTTTGCTATTATAGTTGGATCTTATGATGTTTCTCCCCCCTCTACTCTCTTGTGATGAATTGAGTTTCCCTCTTGAAGTTATCTTATGGGATTGAGTCTTTATTTGAGAACACTTGATGTATGTCTTGCCGTGTTTATCTGTGGTGACAATGGGATATCACGTGCCACTTGATGTATGTATTGGTGACCAACTTGTGGGTTCCGCCCATGAACCTATGCATACGGGTTGGCACACGTTTTCTTGACTCTCCTGTAGAAACTTTGGGGCACTCTTTGAAGTACTTTGTGTTGGTTGGATGAATTTGGGATTGTGTGACGCATATTGTATAATCATGCCCATGGATACTTGAGGTGACAATGGATTATCTAGGTGACATTAGGGTTTTGGTTGATTTGTGTCTTAAGGTGTTATTCTAGTACCAACTGTTTTATAGATTGATCCGAAAGAATAACTTTGAGGTGGTTTTGCACCCTACCATAATCTCTAAATTTGTTCTCCGCTATTAGTGGCTTTAGAGTGACTCTTTGTTGCATGTTGAGGGCTTGTTATACGATCTATCTATGTTATTATTGTTGAGAGAACTTGCACTAGTGAAAGTATGAACCCTGTGCCTTGTTTCCTATCATTACAATACCGTTTACGCTCACTTTTATCATTAGTTACCTTGCTGTCTTTATTATTTCAGATTACAAATACCTTTATCTACTATCCATATTGCACTTCTATCACCATCTCTTCGCCGAACTAGTGCACCTATACAATTTGCCATTGTATTGGGTGTGTTGGGGACACAAGAGACTCTTTGTTATTTGGTTGCTGGGTTGTTTGAGAGAGACCATCTTCATCCTATGCCTCCCACGAATTGATAAACCTTAGGTCATCCACTTGAGGGAAATTTGCTACTGTCCTACAAACCTGTGCACTTGCAGGCCCAACAACGTCTATAAGAAGAAGGTTGTGTAGTAGACATCACCTTCTTATGGCCTCGAGGAAGCTACATCATTACTTACAAGCGCACAAGTTCACCGTTGTCACCCGCCTCCTGTTGCAACGAATACTGCATAGCCCAGATGCAACGTGGAGGATTGTGGAATGGGCCTTGGAGCTGTCGAGCTTTGGTCTGAAGTTCGAAAGTACTTGAAGGATCCAGAGCCGAGTCTTGGCAGAGTTCATTGCAGAGTGGACCTCGACGCCCGACGAAGAGATCCAGGAAACCACTCTTCCCGGCAAGAAAACATGTCGCAACTGGGTCATGTACTTTGATGGGGCTTTTTCGCTACAAGGCACCTGCGCTGGTGTGCTGCTCGCTGCACCCACCGGAGAGCACCTCAAGTATGTAATCCAGATGCACTATCCCAGGGAGATGTCGACAAACAACACTACTGAATACGAGGGATTGCTTGCCAGTATCCGGATCGCGGCAGACCTGGGGGTCAAAAAGCTCATCGTCAGGGGTGATTTGCAGCTTGTCGTCAGGCAGGTCAACAAGGATTATCAAAGCCCGTTGATGGAAGCCTATGTGGATGAGGTGAGGAAGCTGGAGGAGCGCTTTGATGGTATACAGGCGGAGCACGTCCCCCGAGTGGAGAACAACATCGCCAACTACCTGTCGAAGCATGCTGCCCTCAAACTACCTGTGGAACCAGGTACTTTTGTGCTTCGGTTAACTCAACCATCCGTTGAACCATCAACAGAGCAAAACAAGGGGAGGAAATCAGGCCCCGACAAGTACTTCCCCATCGAGCTCCCTGGAGCCGTTGGCGAAGATGTTGCCATGGACACTGAGCCTGCCGTGGGGCAACCAACTCTGGCAGGGCGTCAAGCCCTGGCCGTAGAGACAGTCGCTCCCATGGCAGAGGAGATGCCTTTAGTCTTTGCCGTCGAGCCCCAAGCTCCGACATGGCACAGCATACCATTTGATTCCTCCAAACAGGGGAGCTTCCTGAGGAGCAAGAATAAGCGGAGAAAGTAGCCCATTTGTCTGCTCTGTATCAGTTAATTGACAATGTTCTATACAGAAAAAGACCGAACAAAGTGAAATTGAAGTGCATTCCCCGGGAGGAAGGACTGGAGCTGTTGGCGGAGATACATGGAGGCATATGTGGCTCCCACATAGGGTCGAGGGCCCTTGCTGGCAAGGATTTCCGGCAAGGTTTCTTCTGGCCCACCGCCCTCCTGGATGCAGCGGCGCTAGTAACCACGTGTGAAGCATGTCAGTTCCATTCAAAGAAGCTTCATCAGCCAGCTCAAGCCCTTCAAACAATCCCTCTCTCCTGGCCATTTTTGGTCTGGGGGCTCTACATACTGGGCCCCTTCCCCCGCGCCGTCGGGGGCTTTGAGTACTTGTACGTTGCAATCGACAAGTTCACAAAGTGGCCAGAGGTGGAAGTAGTGAGGAAGGTGACAGCACAATCAGCCGTCAAATTCTTCAAGGGGCTAGTCTGTCGTTTTGGTGTGCCAAACAGGGTCATCACCAACAATGGCATGCAGTTCACAAGCCATACCTTCATGCAATACATTGAGGACCTCGGCAGCAAGGTCTGTTTTGCTTCCGTGGCACACCCATGGAGCAACGGCCAAGCGGAGAGGGCAAATGCTGAAGTACTGTGAGGCCTGAGAGCAAAGACTTTTGACAGGCTGCACAAGAGTGGAAGGAACTGGATTGATGAGTTGTGGCGATTCTTTGGTCAATCAGAACAATGCCAAATCGAGCCACTGGCCAGACACCCTTTGCCCTGGTATACGGGGCAGAAGCAGTTCTCCCCACAAAACTCAAATACGGGTCACCTCGAGTGCTCGCTTATGACGAGCTTGAGCAAGAGCAATTGCGGCAAGATGACGCAACACTCCTCGAGGAAGATCATCTTTGGGCGGCTGTGAGAGCAGCATGCTACCAGCAAGCTTTGCGCCGCTACCATAGCCGCAAGGTTCATGCCCGAAACTTTGAGGAAGGCGACCTTATTCTTTGGCATGTTCAATCGGCCAAGAATTCCAACAAGTTGGCACCAAAATGGGAAGTCCCTTATCGAGTAATACGAGTCACCAGGCCCGGTGCAGTCCGCCTGGAGACCAAAGATGCCATTCTAGTGAGCAACTCTTGGAACATCGAGCATCTTCGCAAGTTTTACCCATGAGGCATGGTTGTCGGGGCCCCCGGCAAGCCACCTTTTGTACAAGCCTTGCCGGCAAGACATGTAACCCTCTGTACAAAGCCAGGAACGGAACCTGAGCATAAATAAATGAAGCGCTGGCGCCCTAAGTTATAGCATGCATGCTAGGTTGAGTCTCTCCCTCATTTAGGGTTGATAGTCCTTAGTAGCGACTAACCCCTAGCATAGAGGTCGAGTCTGCGTCTCTCTTTTCCTTTCCGTCCTCTTTGGTTCGCAGGGTACATGAGCATTTCTGCTGAGCTATATGGAAGAAAGAGAACGAGCCTGCGCTCCGTCCCCGGCAAGCCAAGGTTGCCGGGGGCTGAAGATACAAGGGTCCACCCACGGCAAGCCAAGGTTGCCGGGGGCTGCAGATTCAGATAAGTCTCTTATCCCCTGTTATGCATTTCCGTGTGGAATTGGGACGTATGGAACCTCGTTTTACTCCTAGCCTACTGTGCTCCCCTTTTCCTGCTAACCAAGAGCTATTTCTTGGTTCGGAATTTGGTTGTAGCCGCGGTGATAGGAAGCAAGCGTAGGGCCTAACCCTACTTCGCCCCTGCCTCCGCCAAGAGCGTGAGTACGGTCAAATGAAGTAAGGGGACGGCAAGTCCTTCTGTCGGGCAACAATGTTTATCTTAAAAATGACAAGGATTTGCTCCTTGGTATGAGCTTCGCTCACGCACAAAGAACCCGGCAAGCACCCTTTTTTCATTAATACGTCCCATACAGGTACAGTTCGTACGGAATGCAAACATGAGCAAGGGGATTACATGTTTCAAATTTAACTAAGGCCACCACGGGCTTACAAACTAAAAAGAGATAAGGTGCCCATAATCCCTTTCTTGTCCCTCTCCTCAGGAAACAGAACAAGGAAGAAAGAGGGCAAAAGGAGCGCCTATGCGAGGTACAAGCAGCAGAAGGCGCCAAGAGAACATATCGACGGCCGCCTAGGAGAGGGCTGGTGATGATAGTGCCGGGAGAAGAGCTGGAAGATGAGGCAGCGGTCCGCCAATACGCTACAAAGGCGTCGGTGTCATCGTACTCCGACTTGAAGGCCCACCACCCGCCTTCTCCGGCCTTCCCACGCCAGCCGCCGAAGGAGACGACCCCGAGAAGTTCAAGGAGCTAGCCCCATCGGGAGAAGGGGCCAGGTGCAGATGCTACTGCTGCCGGCGCCACCCCTGGATGGCGGGTCCGACGCCTAGTCGGACCCGTCATTCTCCCGCCTGCTTCCCTCGTCGTCGCTATTGTTGTCCTCCTCGTCACTCCCGCTCGAGGAAGATTCTTCGTCATCAGAGGAGCTCTCCACGCAGCACTTTAGGCGAGTCCCAAATTCTCCAAAGACCTTGACGGAGAGCAGACCGTTCTCCATTAGTTTGAAATAGAGAACGAGTCCTACCGTCAGGCTGTGGATACGAGCAAAGGTCTTCCATCCGCGATGGAGATACATGACATGAGGGGCTGGGAAATCGACATCAGCCCACATGCCGCTATTCCCGCAGCCCCTCATATGCAGTCTTAGAGCCTGTGGCGGATCAAGCTCCATCTCCGAGCGAATGGAGTAGGGAGACGAAGACGACGACGCACTAGCTGGCGCAGCCTGAAGAAGAATTCGCGAGGCTGGTCCCCGACGTGGCCCTCCATTAGGGGAGGGACCGCCGGCGGAGGCGAGGCCAATGCGCCTCCCCGTCCTCCTCTTCCCCGAGCGCCACGACGACCTCGGCCTTGCCCCCTCCCCCTTCCCCTCGTGGCTGGCTCCACCGCCACAAACTCTTGGCAAGGAGGGGCATGTTGTCGGGTGGAGACCCTCGTCGCCACCATCAAAGCACTGGCGCGCCCTCTCGCCATAACATAAGGAAGAAAGAAGCCAAGGTGGGAGGAGGCGGATGGCGTGAGATTGAGGGGTGCCGTCCCTCCCCTCCCCTCCTTATAAATGGGTGGGATCGGGGCTCAGCCGCCTCCCTCAACCAATTCGGCTCATTAAGGTGGCAGCAGGCGAGGCCGTCGACCGCCCTCCTCGCCCAATTAAAGGCGCGTGGGTATCGACCCACGCGCGTGCCTTCCCATATTCCATGCGCCTGTAACCTACCCCGTCCCGTGCATGCGGCAAACGTGGCGCAAGGGGATGGCGTAGTGGGAAACGTGGAACGACGGTTCCAAGGCAGAGAGAGTAAATGAGCAGCGGCCCTGCAGTCTTAAAGGGACATGCAAGCCGCCTCTTTACTATTCACTGTAGGATGATGCAAGCATGCTTCGGTCACCCCACACATGATCCCCACGTCACACATTCAACGCGGGTCGTGGGGAAGCACAGCGGGCGAAAGCTTCCACGGTAAAAATTGGCCCCGCCTGCCCGCGCACCATTCTGGGCCTAGCCCAACAACGCGTCACGCTTTTGTGTGGCCCAGGCCCGGGGGCTCCTGTCGGTGTACAGAACTAGGGGCTCTACTTTGCACCCCTTTACCTATGCACGGACAGTCAGAGCCGCGCCTGCGGCCCTCCCTTGCCTGATCGTCTTGTGGCTTTAGCTTCCCTCCCTTGCCCTGCTAAGTGTGGCCGCAGGCGCGGCTCTGACTGCCTCCGTAGCCCCGGCAAGAGCCTTGCCAGGGCAACTTGCCCAAACACCAGCAGAGTGTGTCACCCTTGAGCCCGAGGTTTCCAAACACCATCACCCACATTGGAACCAGGGCTCTGGAGGCGCCTCCGTGGTGGCATGCAGATCTTCATCAAGATCATGAACACACAAGATCAGATGAGGTCCAGAAGATGATGATCCTCGGCAAGATCATTGCCAAGGAAATCCACGAGACCTCCGGCAAGATCCTTGCCGGGGACGACCACAGTGGCGCGACAAGATCCTTGCCGGGGCCCCGACAAGACCCTTGCCGAGGGCATCAGCAGGGCCGCGGCCAAGCCCGCGCCTGCCAAGGCTCCACCACCGTTCCCATGCAGCTGCCAGTCCAGGCAGCCAGGCGAGTGCCCGCATGGCGAAGTGTGGCCCCGAAGCCAACTCAGCAAGCACCTGCGTGGTGGCATGCAGGTCTTTGTAAAGACGCTGCCACTATGCCAGCTCAGCAGCCTGCCAGCCTACATGGCGTTGCCCGCCTCACTGGCCTGGACGCGTGTCGAAGCAAGGCGAGGCGAGTCACCAATTCGTCATAGACTTAAACTTCCAAAACCTCTCTATGCATTTTGCTCTGACCAATGCATCCTTTTCGGTCATACCGAGTTCACTGAGGTTATCTAGGTTTTCAATCTCGGTGCCACCGATTATCGGTCACACCGAGTTGCAGTAACTGCTTGCGATTCTGCATCTCGGTGCCACCGAGTTGTTCCACTCGGTCACACCGACAGTGTCAGGATATATATACCGATGGCTCAAATTTTGGAAATTACTCCGAAACCTATTCGCCTGCGCGTGTCTTGCTCTGTCGACTCGGGTCTCCGAATCATCCTCTCGTCGTCAGCAACCTCCCACTGCTGGTCTTCGCTGCTGGCAACAGAAATCTTCACCTCCGTTGCCGTCGTAGCAAGCTCATTGCCGAGTTACGGTATAAGTTCGACTCTTTGTGCAATCTTTTACCTCTGATTCCTTGCACAAAGACAATGCCATGTTTCTTACCAAGTATGAGATCAATCTATCCAGAGAAAACTTCCTTTAGATTAGTTTTGATTTGAAAATTTAGGGTTAGGTTTCGCCGAACTCATCTCGGACCAACCGAGTTGTAGAAATCAGTCTCATCGATTTGTCTTAGGCCATTGCACTTGTAATTTTTGGTCTGACCAAAACTTGCAAATCGGTGTGACCGAGTTTAGAACTTTGTGAAACCCTAGCAAACTCGGAGTCACTGAATTGTGTCTCGGTCCGACCGATTCCACTAGTTTAGACTCCAAAGTTTCTTCGGTGTCACCGAGTTTAACAAATTGGTAGCTCTGAAATGCTTTCTGTGGAAAACTAAAACTATGTTTTTGACTCATTCATTTTTCAAAAATTCTACACCTTGTGATGCTCATCCACTCTATCTCATCTATAACTATTCATAGGGTCATCTCTCTGTTTGCAGTGACAGTATGTCTGATCAGAGTGACAGCCAGAACAATTTTGAGGAGCAGATGCATCTGAGTGAGGGCACTAGTCCCTCTGGCAGCTATGATGAGGGGAGCAGGAGCACTCCAAGCAACCTGCCTAAAGCAACAACAAGGCAGAGGAAGAAGAAAACCTCAGAGTCAGAGGACGAGGACTTTGAAGTTGAGGAAGTGACCTCAAAGAAGAAAGTGCTCAAGAAGGAATATGTTGCTGCTACTTCCACCAAGCCAGGCCAGAACAAGAAGGCTCCAGCCAAGAGAGTGCCATTGTCAAAGGCCAGAGCATCAACACAAGAGATAATGGAATTTACTCTTGACGCGACAGAAGATGGAGATGGAAAGAAAAGAAAAGAAATGGTCGGGAAAACTGTTTCAAGAGTGATTGGACATCCATCAATGAGGAGAGATTCTGCAGGAGAGGAGGAAGAAGAAGATGCTGCACCTCCTGCCAAGTCTCAAAAGCTGATGGTGGATGCCATCAAGTCTGGGCCTGCTCCTTCAAAGCCCAAGACTGCCCCCAAGGCTCCAGCTCAAGCTTCCAAGTCTGCACCCAAGAGAAGCACTAGGAACATTCCTACTAAAGAGAAGAAGAAGGCCCAAGTGCCTGAGATTGAAGAAGCAGAAGATAAGAAAGGGAAAGCAACCACAGAAGTATTTTAGAGAGTGCCTAGGGCAAAGAGATCTGCAGCAGTGCCAGTGCCAGGCACTAGAGCTACATCATCAGCACCTGCAGCCACAGCTCTAGTTGCCCCTCTAGTGGCAACTCCACTAGCTCCACCAACTTCAACATATGCTTTTATCCTTGGAGTCCTCTCAACACCACCTCCCAAAGATCAATCTTAGAGAGCCGCATAGCACTATGCATTTTCAAGCTTTTTGGTAACTTGTTGCCAAAGGGGGAGAAAGTGTATAGATCATAGCTTCGAGAGAGAGAGAAAGAGAGAGAGAGAGAGAGAGAGAGAGAGAGAGAGAGAGAGAGAGAGATTTGCTTCTTTTGCTACTTCTTTGCTTGCTTGCTTGGTTGATACTTTATGTTTATGTGTGTGAGATACTTTGTATGGTTGTGTGTTTGATCATATCATGCTTAATGCTTGTGCTTGGATGATGATATTCTCTATCTTTTATGTATGATCATTCACTTTGCCTTTGTGATGAGTGCTTGTTCCTGTTTCTATCATTTCGAGTGCTCCACCAAGATGTATGTGACATGGAAGAGTAACCCATGATCCTAATTGGTTGTGCATTCATTAAAAAGTGAACCTTAAATGATGCACAAATTTAGGGGGAGCTCTTGCTTATCACATACTTCTCAAATCGACGATGTGTTTCATCCTTATTATCATTTTTCAAAGCTTTGATCTATATGTTGTCATAAATTACCAAAAAGGGGGAGATTGAAAGTGCAACTAATCCCTGGGTGGTTTTGGTAATTCGTAACAAGATATATCTCATTGAACTAATGCTCTTTCATGATGATCATTTCAGAAAGTTCAATGATTGGCATGGCATGGACTAAAGATGTGGACCCCTCAAAATGCTAAGGACACATATTAGCAACAAGCTCAAGACTCTACATTTTCATTTTAGTGATCCAAGATCATACTGAGTCCATAGGAAAGCCAATAGTATTAAAAGGGGATGAGGTGTTGCTTAATGGCTTCCTTTCTCAAAATGATTAGTGATATGCTCCAAAACCCTCAGCCACTTTCTCATTTCCACATATGTCCTAAACCTAAAAGTCAAACTTGGCCCCACCGATTTGATCTATCCGGCGCCACCGAGTTCATTTGACATAGCCACTGCCACAAACCCTAATCACTTCGGTCTCACCGATAGGGATCTCGGTCTCACCGAGATGGGATTGCAAACTCCCTGTTTCCCTTTGTAACGTTTCGGTCTCACCAAAATGAGCGATCGGTCCCACCGAGTTCGCAATGAAAACTTCCTGTTTCCTTTTTGTAACACTTCGGTGCCACCGAAATGAGCGAATCGGTCCCACCGAGTTTGCCTGACCAACCCCCTGTGTTCCTATAACTAAAATCGGTCCCACCCAGTTCATGTGATCAGTCTCACCGAGATTAAGTTATTCCATAACCCTAGCGCATCGGTCCCACCGAGTTGATCGTGTTGGTCCCACCGAAAAGCCTGACGTTCATATTTTGACCTGAATCGGTCTGACCGAGTTTCACCATTCGGTCTCCCCGAGTTTGGGAATCTGTGTGTAACAATTAGATTTTGTGTGGAGGCTATATATGCCCCTCCACCCATTCTTCATTCGTGGAGAGAGCTATCAGAACGTGCGTACACTTCCACCATCCATTTTCTGAGAGAGAACCACCTACTCATGTGTTGAGACAAAGATATTCCATTCCAACCACAAGAATCTTGATTTCTAGCCTTCCACAAGTTGCTTTCCACTCAAATCTTCTTTCCACCATAGCCAAATCTGTGAGAGAGTTGAGTGTTGGGGAGACTATCATTTGAAGCACAAGAGCAAGGAGTTCGTCATCAACACACCATCTATTACTTTTTGGATATTGGTGTCTCCTAGATTGGTTAGGTGTCACTTGGGAGCCTTCGTCAGGATTGTGGAGTTGAACCAAGAAGTTTGTAAAGGCAAGGAGATCGCCTACTTCGTGAAGATCTACCCAAGTGAGGCAAGTCCTTCATGGGCGATGGCCGTGGTGGGATAGACAAGGTTGCTTCTTCGTGGACCCTTCGTTGTTGGAGCCCTCCGTGGACTTGTGTATCCGTTACCTTTCGTGGGTTGAAGTCTCCATCAACATGGATGTATGATAGCACCACCTATCGGAACCACGCCAAAAATCTCCGTGTCAACATTGCATTTGCTCCCTCCAAACTCCTCCCCTTTACCTTCATATGCAATGATTTACATTCCGCTACTATACTCTTAGAATTGCATGTCTAGGTTGATTGCTTGACTAGTGCTAAGTTGCTAAAATCTGCCAAGAATTGAAATTGGGAAAAAGCTAGGTTTTTATTTGGTCAAGTAGTCTAATCACCCCCCCCCTCTAGACATACTTTCGATCCTACAGCGGGGTAGGTAACGGAGGCGCGTGGTGCGGGAGAGTGTAATGGCGAGGGCCCAGTCATCTTGAATTGGCGAAGGAGAACGGTGGTCACTCATCGTGGAACTAGCCACTAGCCCCCCACTTGCCTATAAAAGGAAGAGCGGGGGAGGAGCGGAGGCATCCATCCACACTCCTCTTCTCTTCTGCCTTGCTTCGTCTTGGATATGATGGAAGGGAGAGCCCGGGACTGGCCCCTGGGCTTTAACTTAGAACTTTTCATGGTCGTGGGGATATTCGGGCGGCGGGGTGGCACAGCGGTAACACGGAAGGTGGCGAATCTGGCGTGCTTGTCGTCGAGCCGCCCATAGCCTTGATTCTGGTGGAAGGGGACGCGAATGATGCCATGCCAAGGCCTGCGGCAGGTGCAGGGCATGGTATTCGGTCGCTCCCCATTCTTCGTTCCTGCGCGACACCGAGGGAGAGCCTTGGGGAGGTCTGCCAGTGGTAAGGGCAGATTTGGCTCCTCCAGGCGTCATCCTTTGTTTGCGGAGGAGGGCTTCTCGTCTTTGTACATGTCTTCGGAACGTGCGGTGATTTTTGACATCAGGGCCGTCGGGGACGACCATGCTCTCTGTGGGTAAGCCAGAGAGCATGGCGTTCGATGTGGCTGACAATCTGAGGTCCTCGGGTGGTAGTGATGTGGATGGCGGCAGCAACCCACGAAGCGTCAAGAACAAGGGTGACCGTTCCGACGAGTCGTTGATAACCCACAAGTATAGGGGATCGCAATAGTTTTCGATAAGTAAGAGTGTCGAACCCAACGAGGAGCTAAAGGTAGAATAAATATTCCCTCGAGTTCTATTGACCACCGATACAACTCTATGCACGCTTGACGTTCGCTTTACCTAGAACAAGTATGAAACTAGAAGTACTTTGTAGGTGTTTTCGGGTAAGCTTGCAAGAAAGTAAAGAACACGTAAATAAAAGCTAGGGGCTGTTTAGATAAAGACACAACTAAAGTAAATATAGAGAGTGTGGAAAAGTGGTGGCAGGAATTGTGGAATTGTCCCTCTAAGCAACTGAGTATGTTACTAGACCGGTAATTACTATTGCAATTCTATTTGAGGGAGAGGCATAAGCTAACATACTTTCTCTACTTGGATCATATGCACTTATGATTGGAACTCTAGCAAGCATCCGCAACTACTAAAGATTCATTAAGGTAAAACCCAACCATAGCATTAAAGTATCAAGTTCCCTTTATCCCATACGCAAACAACCTACTTACTCGGGTCTGTGCTTCTGTCACTCACGCCACCCACCATAAGAAAATCATAAACATATTGCAAACACTACAGAGGGAATCCCTCACGCTTGCGCGACACGGAGGGCACAATAGGACAGCACCAATAATAAAACATGCAACTCAAACCAATCATAGCAATTTATCAATCACCAATAGGACAACGAAAATCTACTCAGACATCATAGGATGGCAACACATCATTGGAAAATAATATGAAGCATAAAGCACCATGTTCAAGTAGAGGGTACAGCGGGTTGCGGGAGAGTGGACCGCTGGATATAGAAGGGGGAAGGTGATGGAGATGTTGGTGAAGATGACGGCGGTGTTGGTGAAGATCGCGGTGATGATGATGGCCTCCGGCGGTGTTCCGGCACCACCGGAAGCAAGGGGGAGAGAGCCCCCCTTCTTCTTCTTCTTCCTTGACCTTCTCCCTAGATGGGAGAAGGGTTTCCCCTCTGGTCCTTGGCTCCCATGGCTTGGGAGGGGCGAGAGCCCCTCCGAGATTGGATCTATCTCTCTGTTTCTGCGTTCTCAGATTCTACCCCTTCACCATTTCCTTTATATCTGGAGATCCATAACTCCGATTGGGGTGAATCTTTTTCCCAGATCTTTCTCATAAAATTATCTTTCTTGTACCAAAAGAAGAGCATCAACCGCCTTACGGGAGGACCACGAGGGTCAAGGGCGTGCCTGGGGGGGTAGGGCGCGCCCCCTACCTCGTGACCACCTCAGACACCGTCTCACGTTGATTTTACTTCCCAAAAATCATAAATATTCCAAAAAAAATCTCCGTCCATTTTTATCCTGTTTGGACTCCGTTTGATATTGGGTTTCTGCGAAACAAAAACATGCAACAAACAGGAACTGGCACTGGGCACTGGATCAATATGTTAGTCCCAAAAATAGTATAAAAAGTTGCCAAAAGTATATAAATGTTGAATAATATTGGCATGGAACAATCAAAAATTATAGATACGATAGAGACGTATCAGCATCCCCAAGCTTAATTCCTGCTCGTCCTCGAGTAGGTAAATGATAAAAAGAAATAATTTTTGATGTGGAATGCTACCTAGCATAATCTTGATCATATGTCTAATCATGGCATGAATATTAAGACACGAGTGATTCAAAGCAATAGTCTATCATTTGACATAAAAACAGTAATACTTCGAGCATACCAATAAAGCAATCATGTCTTTTCAAAACAACAAGGCCAAAACAAGCTTATCCCTACAAAATCATATAGTTTGGCCATGCTTCATTTTCGTCACACAAAATGCCCCCATCATGCACAACCCCGATGACAAGCCGAGCAATTGGTTCATACTTTTTAACGCGCTTCAGCTTTTTCAACCCTCACGCAATACATGAGCGCAAGCCATGGATATAGCACTATAGGTGGAATAGAATATAAGGATGGAGGTTAGGTGGAGAAGACAAAAAAGGAGAAAGTCTCACATCGACACGGCTAATCAACGGGCTATGGAGATGCCCATCAATTGATGTCAATGCAAGGAGTAGGTATTGCCATGCAATGGATGCACTAAGAGCTATAAGTGTATGAAAGCTCAACAAAAGAAACTAAGTGGGTGTGCATCCAACTTGCTTGCTCATGAAGACCTAGGGCATTTGAGGAAGCCCTTCGTTGGAATATACAAGCCAAGTTCTATAATGAAAATTCCCACTAGTATATGAAAGTGACAACATAGGAGACAATCTATATGAAGAACATGGTGCTACTTTGAAGCACAAGATATGAGACTCACTACATGAAGAACATGGTGCTACTTTGAAGCACAAGTGTGGAAAAAGAGATAGTAACATTGCCCCTTTTTTGGATGGGCTTCTCTGGCCTCCTTTTTTTATTTAGGCTTCTTTGGCCTTTCCCCTTTTTTCTATTTTTTATGGGGCAATGTTCTATAATGATGATCATCACACTTTTATTTACTTACAACTCAACATTACAACTCGATACTAGAACAAAGATATGACTCTATATGAATGCTTCTGGTGGTGTACCGGGATGTGCAATGATCTAGCATAGCAATGACATCAAAAAATGGACAAGCCATGAAAACGTCATGCTAGCTATCTTACGATCATGCAAAGCAATATGACAATGAATGCTCAAGTCATGAATATGATGATGATGGAAGTTGCATGGCAATATATCTCGGAATGGCTATGGAAATGCCATAATAGGTGGGTATGGTAGCTGTTTTGAGGAAGATATAAGGAGGTTTATGTGTGATAGAGCGTATCATATCACGGGGTTTGGATACACCGACGAAGTTTGCACCAACTCTCAAGGTGAGAAATGGCAATGCACGGTACCAAAGAGGCTAGCAATGATGGAAAGGTAAAAGTGCGTATAATCCATGGACTCAACATTAGTCATAAAGAACTCATATACTTATTGCAAAAGTTTATTAGCCCTGGAAGCAAAGTACTACTACACATGCCCCTAGGGGGGTAGATTGGTAGGAAAAGACCATCGCTCGTCCCCGACCGCCACTCACAAGGAAGACAATCAAAGAAACACCCCATGCTTCAAATTTGTCACACAGCGGTTACCATACGTGCATGCTATGGGACTTGCAAACCTCAACACAAGTGTCTCTGCAATCCACAACCACCCACTAGCATGACTCTAATATCACCATCTTTATATCGCAAAACTATTGCAAAGAATCAAACATATCATATTCAGCGATCTACAAGTTTATGTAGGATTTTATGACTAACCATGTGAATGACCAATTCCTGTCATCTCTCTAAATAGATATAAGTGAAGCAAGAGAGTTTAATTCTTTCTACAAAATATATGCCCACGCTCTAACAAATATAAGTGAAGCAAAAGAGCATTCTACAAATGGCGGTTTTCTATGTAAAGAGAAACAGGCAATCCAACTTCAAATGATATAAGTGAAGCACATGAAGCATTCTATAAAGCCACACTCAAAAGATTTAAGTGAAGTGCAATGAGCATTCTATAAATCAACCAAGGACTATCTCATACCAGCATGGTGCATAAAAGAAAAATAAAAACCTAATTGCAAAAGACGCTCCAAGACTTGCAAATAATGCATGAACGAAACGAATCCGAAACGTACCGATACTTCTTGAAGAAAGAGGGGATGCCTCCCCAGCATCCCCAAGCTTAGACGCTTGAGTCTCCTTGAATATTTACCTGGGGTTCCTCGGGCATCCCCAATCTTGAGCTCTTGCCTCTCTTCCTTCTTCTCACATCGAAACATCCTCCATTAGACACTACGTCCACACAAAACTTCAACAGAAAACTCGGTAAGATCCGTTAGTATAATAAAGCAAATAACCACTCTAAGTACTGTTGCAAACCAATTCATATTTTTTTTGCATTGTGTCTACTGTAATATAACTTTTTCATGGCTGAATCCACTGATATAAATTGATAGATTCATCAAAACAAGCAAACTATGCATCAAAAACAGAACAGTCTGTAGCAATCTGAACATCCACCATACTTCTGGTACCCCAAAAATTCTACCAAAATTAGGAAAAATAAAAAAGTTGTACAGAAAGACAGTGCAAAAGTAATCAGAACCAATTGACATTCCAGTTAAAAATGAAAAATCGCGCACTACAGCCAAAGTTTCTGTCCAGCACCATACAAACCAACAAGCATTGTAAACATCCTAAAGGCAAACCTTAGCACATTATTTTTATAATACAATGGAATTGTACAAGGGGATAATTATTTTTATTGAAAAGTTTCTGTAATTAAGATTCACAAAGTTCCCATGGGCATGAACAAAGTTCAAGGACGTCCCCCACTTTCACAATGCTCGTCTCTCTCACTTTCACTTCTCTTTTTGAAAAGTTTTGGGTTCCCCTCTTTATTTTTGTTGTTTTTAAACTATATGAAAGCACTAAACAGAAATAAATGACTATCTAAAACTTCCGGGTTGTCTCCCTAGCAGCGCTTTCTTTAAAGGCATTAAGCTAGGCATTAAGCTAGGCATAAGGTGCTCAAGTAATGAGTCCACCCGGATCCCAAGGTATATCAAAGCCAATTTTAATTAACAATGATTTGTAATTTAGCAGTGAGCACAAAGTAACATATATCATGCAACAACGAAGTCTAACTCTCTTCCTATGCATCAGCATTCCATAAGAGAACAATTCATGCACACATAGTAAAGGCCAATGCATAGTATAAGCAGTTTCTTGCAATTCTATTGTGTTGGAAACATAGAGAGGTGGAGACATAGTTCCTCTCTCATAATAATTGCAAGTAGGAGCAGCAAACACATGCATATTATATTCATCAAAATCATCATGTGTAGTAGTAAAAGGCAACCCATCAATATAATCCTTAATAAGCACAAACTTCTCCGATATAGTGTAGTCGGGAGAATTCAAAAAGATAATAGGACTATCATGCGTGGGTGCAATAGCAACAATTTCATGTTTAACATAAGGAACTATAGCAAGTTCATCTCCATAAGCATAATTTCATATTGGCATCTTGGCCACAAGCATAGCAAGCATCATCAAAAAGAGATATTTCAAGAGAATCAATGGGATCATAATAATCATCATAGCAATCATCCTTCGGTAAGTATGAAGGGGAATTAAACAATGTATGAGTTGAAGAGTTACTCTCATTAGAAGGTGGGCACAGGTGATCAATCCGCTCTTCCTCCTTTTGTTCTTCGCTCTCCTCATCATCTTTTTCATCCAATGAGCTCACAATTTCATCAATTTCTTCTTCCATAGCTTCCTGCAAAATATTAGTCTCTTCTTGGACAGCGGAGACTTCCTCAATAAATTGTTTAACATAGGCATTAGAAGCATAATTCTCATAGCAATATTCAAGTATGGCAAAATTTTCAGATTTGTGAAAAGTAGCATCATACGTTTCAATCAAAGAAGCAATTTCATAAGCACCCTTAAAAGCAACAAATTCTTCAATTGTTGAACATCATAGTAACTGTAAACACCTTTAGCATACGAAGATACGATTCCATTATCACTAAACAAGCATTGATAGGGTAGGTGTTTCTTAGGGTCTTCAGAACAACAACTAACATCATATATTTCACATAAATTCCAAGCATAGCATTGCAAACGTTGAATTTGACCCCGTAATAGTTTCCCTTTTTCACATATACGGTGTCGCACATAACAAGCATGCTCATCTAAAGATTTGCCCTCAACTAAGCTAGTTGGGGTTTCAGCACGAGCACATAGGGATCGAAGATGATCCAAGTAAAAAAGCTTCAGTAGTGTGATAGATTTTGAGTGGTTCTTCAACCATTGGAGCAGTAGGTACAACTAATTTTTTTGGTATTTTGCGTTTCCTACCCATGACTAAAGATAGAAAACAACTAACGACAACAAATAAAAATTACTTAGTGATAAAGCAAACAAGCACACACGAGATTATTCACCCCACGCTATGACCCCCCGGCAATGGCGCCAGAAAAAGGTCTTGATAACCCACAAGTATAGGGGATCGCAACAGTTTTCGATAAGTAAGAGTGTCGAACCCAACGAGGAGCTAAAGGTACAATAAATATTCCCTCGAGTTCTATCGACCACCGATACAACTCTACGCACGCTTGACGTTCGCTTTACCTAGAACAAGTATGAAACTAGAAGTACTTTGTAGGTGTTTTCGGGTAAGCTTGCAAGAAAGTAAAGAATACGTAAATAAAAGCTAGGGGCTGTTTAGATAAAGACACAACTAAAGTAAATATAGCGAGTGTGGAAAAGTGGTGGTAGGAATTGTGGAATTGTCCCTAAGCAACTGACTATGTTACTAGAACGGTAATCACTATTGCAATTCTATTTGAGGGAGAGGCATAAGCTAACATACTTTCTCTACTTGGATCATATGCACTTATGATTGGAACTCTAGCAAGCATCCGCAACTACTAAAGATTCATTAAGGTAAAACCCAACCATAGCAATAAAGTATCAAGTCCCCTTTATCCCATATGCAAACAACCTACTGACTCGGGTCTGTGCTTCTGTCACTCACGCCACCCACCATAAGCAAATCATAAACATATTGCAAACCCTACAGTGAGAATCCCTCACGCTTGCACGACACGGAGAGCACAATAGGACAGCACCAATAATAAAACATGCAACTCAAACCAATCAAAGCAATTCATCAATCACCGATAGGATAACGAAAATCTACTCAGACATCATAGGATGGCAACACATCATTGGAAAATAATATGAAGCATAAAGCACCATGTTCAAGTAGAGGGTACAGCGGGTTGCGGGAGAGTGGACCGCTGGATATAGAAGGGGGAAGTTGATGGAGATGTTGGTGAAGATGACGGCGGTGCTGGTGAAGATCGCGGTGATGATGATGGCCTCCGGCGGCGTTCCGGCGCCACCGGAAGCAAGGGGGAGAGAGCCCCCCTTCTTATTCTTCTTCCTTGACCTTATCCCTAGATGGGAGAAGGGTTTCCCCTCTGGTCCTTAGCTCCCATGGCTTGGGAGGGGCGAGAGCCCCTCCGAGATTGGATCTATCTCTCTATTTCTGCGTTCTCAGATTCTACCCCTTCACCGTTTCCTTTATATCTGGAGATCCGTAACTCCGATTGGGGTGAATCTTTCGCCCTGATCTTTCTCATAAAATTATCTTTCTTGCGCCAAAAGAAGAGCATCAACCGCCTTACGGGTGGACAACGAGGGTCAGGGGCACGCCTGGGGGGTAGGGCGCGCCCCCTACCTCGTGACCACCTCGGACACCGTCTCGCGTTGATTTTAATTCCCATAAATTATAAATATTCCAAAAAAATATCTGTCCTTTTTTATCCCATTTGGACTCCGTTTGATATTGGGTTTCTGTGAAACAAAAAACATGCAACAAACAGGAACTGGCACTGGGCACTGGATCAATATGTTAGTCCCAAAAATAGTATAAAAAGTTGCCAAAAGTATATAAATGTTGAATAATATTGGCATGGAACAATCAAAAATTATAGATACGACGGAGACGTACCAGTCGTGTTTGCCGGTGACTCCGTGCCCCTCCACCTAATTTTGCGGCAGAGTCACCATCTGCGCCTGCCCTCCAATTTCTTCCTCCTTGCCGGAGAGCGGCGTCGTCCTGATCCTGGGGAGGCGCCGGACTCCAGTTGTGCCCGCCTCCTACCTCTTCGACCTCGTCCTATAGGAGATGGACAGGGGCAAATTCATTACAGGGCACTTATCTTTTTTCAATCTTAAATCTGTAGGCACTTGCCAAATTTTATTTCAAATAATGTAATCTGTCGATTCCATGTTTGTGTTCTGTAATACTAGTACTTGTATCAGCATGTTAGTGAAAAAGATAGACCTTCCCGGGAACCCGTGCATGAATATGTCCATGCAGAGGTGAGATGCCTCTTTAATGTAAATAAACGAGTTTTCCCCGGCAAGCCATCTTGCCAGCACCCTTTTTGTCTACCGGGGAGCCACATCCGCCGAGTTACAGACAAAGGGACCAACCCCCCGCCAATTTCCTTTTACCAAAGGCCACTACGACCATTCCGACCAAAGCAATGTTCGAGTCAGGGATGGGAGCACCTAAGTATAAAAGAGTGGCCAGTTTTTCTAATGCATAAGTTACAGCTTACAGAACATGTATGGACAAGAGGTAGAACTTATCTGTTTGGCTTGCCGTGGATCGCAATGTCGGGCAATCTTCTCAGCTCCTTGTTGAAGCCAAGTCCGCGGCAAGAACCTGCAGCTTCATGCAGATGAGAATGAATGCAGGATGCGATCCTATCTATATGCATATGGAGATGCTCATGAAATGCTTATGCAATGATCTTGGAATGCTCATGCATGCATGCAGTCTAGGTTGGGGGGCCCCTACCATGCTTCTTTATTTTCTCTTGCACGGGGTCATCACCCCGGCTTCGTACAAGGGGTTACATGCAGCTGAGGCAACGCCTAGGTAGAACTTGCGGAGATGCTCAATATTCCATGAGTTTTGCAACTGAGTGCCATCTCCGGTCTCCAGACGGACTGCGCCAGGTCTGGTCACTCATACTACCCGGTAAGGGCCTTTCTACTTTGGTGACATCTTATTTGTACCCTTGGCAAACTGAACGCGCCTAAAGATGAGGTCACCTTCCTCAAAACACTGGGCCTGAACCCTGCGGCTATGATAGTGACGCAGGGCTTGTTGATAGCGTGCAGCACGCATAGCAGCCCGAAGACGGTTCTCCTTGAGTAGCACGGCATCGTCATGCCGGTGTTGATCTTGCACTACTTCATCGTAGGCAAGCACTCGAGGCGACCCGTAAATGAGTTCCGTGGGGATAACTGCTTCTGCCCCGTAGACCAGGGAGAAGGGAGTCTGCCCGGTAGCTCAGTTTGGTGTCATTCTGAGGGACCAGAGAACTACCAGCAGCTCCTTGATCCACCGGCTACCGTGCTTCTGCAGCGTATCAAAGGTTCTTGTTTTGAGTCCACGTAGCACTTCAGCGTTCGCCCTCTCAGCTTGTCCATTGCTCCGGGGGTGTGCGACAGAGGCAAATGAGATCTTGCATCCGAGGCCATGAACATATTGCATGAAGGCGCGGGTCATGAACTGGGTGTCATTGTTGGTGATGATCCTTGCCGGAACACCAAAACGACACACCAGATCTTTCAAGAACTTGATAGCTGACCGGGCAGTCACCTTTCTCATGGCTATCACTTCCGACCACTTTGTAAACTTGTCGATGGCAACGAACAATAATTCAAAGCCCTCGGTTGCTCGGGGGAAGGGGTCGAGGATATCGCGCCCCCAGACTGAAAATGGCCATGATAGAGGGATTGTCTGAAGAGCTTGGGCAGGCTAGTGGGTTTTCTGGGAATGGAACTGGCAGGCTTCACAATTAGTGACTAGCTCGACCGCATCTTGGAGGGCTGTGGGCCAATAGAATCCTTGTCTGAATGCTTTCCCAACTAATGCCCTTGATCCAATGTGGGAGTCGCACATTCCTTTGTGTATCTCAGCCAGCAGTTCCTTTCCATCTTCCCGGCAAATGCACTTCAATTTCACACTATTGGGCCTCCTTCTGTATAGAGTGTCATCGAGATACTGATACATACTAGCCCTCCGGGGTACTTTTTCAGCTTCATGTTATTCGCCGGGAAGCTCTCTGGTCTGGAGGAAGCGGACAATGTGCCCTGCCCAAGCTGGATCCTGGGGCTCGGCAACGAGGACTAACAACACCTCCTCTATTGTGGGAGCACTAGCCTCATACGTGGGGTCCATGGGCCCGGCTGGAGGGGGTGTTCCGACAGCCTACGAGGGGTTGTTTCCGGCAGGGTCTCTGCCGGGAGCGGACGGCTCTACCGGGAGAGGCTTACCGGTGTCTAACTTTCTCCTTTTCCAGGGCATTTTTGCTAGGGATGCGGAGGGTTGAGTAAGGTGGAGAACAAAAGTTCCTAGTTCCACAGGAAGCTTTTGTGCAACACACTTTGATAGAAGATCAGCTATGCTGTTTTCTGCACGGGGTACATGCTCTGCTTGCAATCCGTCAAAGTGCTCCTCCAATCATCTCACTTCCTCAACGTATGCCTCCATCAATGGACTTTGGTAATCCTTGTTGACTTTTCTCACCACAAGTTGTGAATATCCTCGAATGATCAGCTTCTTAATTCCCAATTCAGCTGCAATCCTGAGCCCGGTAAGGAGCCCTTCATACTCTGTTGTATTGTTGGTTGCTTCTTCCCGGGCAAAATTAATTTGGATGATGTACTTCAAGTGCTAATGGAGGGGCGACAAGAAGCATGCCAGCTCCTGCACCTTGTAGGGAAAAGGCACCACCAAAATACATAATCCATTCTTGGGGCGATTCCTTGCCGGGGATAACTATCTCTGTCACTTCCTCATCAGGGGTTGGCGTCCATTCTACAATAAAATCTACCAATGCCCTGCTCTGGATAGTTGATGTGCTTTAAAACTTCAAATCAAAGTTGGATAGCTCCAAAGCCAACTCCACTATTCCGCCGGTAGCCTCAGGGTTTCGGAGTATCTGTTGCAATGGGAAACGGTGACAACCATGATCTCATGGGCATGGAAGTAGTGGCGCAGTTTCCTTGAGGCCATGATGAGACCAAAAATCAACTTTTGCACGCCAGAGTACCTCGATATAGCCCCATGTAACAAGGAGCTAAAGAAGTACAGTGGGCACTGCACAACTTTCTTCCCAGCCACGTCCTTGGGGTTGCCCTCGTTTCCATGCTCACTGCTGTCCTGATCCTTATCTGACTCTGTCGGTCTCTGCTCGCTCTCTTCCTCATTCACTTCTCGTTGTGCTACCAAGGCTGCACTGACCACTTGGTTGGTTGCCGCCAAGTATAGTAGCAACGACTCCTGTGGTTTGGGAGCAACCGAGGTAGGCACAAAAGACAGGTAGGCCTTCAACTCTTGCAAAGTTGTATCTTCTTCTGGGGTCCACTTCATAGGACCTGCCTTCTTCAAAATTTTGAAGAACTGTAGGGCACACTCGGCAGACTTGGAGATGAATCTTCCTAGTCCAGCAACACATCCCGTCAGGTGCCTCACATCTTTAACTGTCCTTGGCGCTTGGATCTGCTCAATGGCCTTGATCTTGTCGGGATTAGCTTCGATCCCCCTATGGAACACAAAGTACCCAAGCAGCTTGCAGGAGGGAATGCCAAACACACACTTCTCTGGGTTGAGCTTCAAATTGATCTTGCGCAGATTTGCAAACGTCTCCTCCAAATCCTGGATAAGAGTTGCTCTGTCCTTGGTTTTGACCACAATTTCATCCATATAAGCTTCAATGTTTCTATGCAGCTGAGGTTCAAAACCAATCTGGACTGCCTTTGCAAAATTAGACCCGACACTCTTTAATCTGAAAGGCATGCGGACAAAGAAGTATTACCACATGGAGTGATGAACGATGTCTTCTCCTCATATTCTTTGGACATGAAGATCTGGTGATATCCAGAATATGCATCCAGGAATGAGAGAAAATTACAGCCTGAAGTGGAATCCACAATCTGATATATACGCGGCAAGGGAAACGGGTCCGTCGGGCAAGCCCTATTGAGATCTGTGAAATCAATGCACAACCTCCACTTTCTGTTTTCCTTCCGGACCACCACTGGGTTTGCTAGCCAAGAGAGATGTAGCACTCCTCTGACCAAACCAGTTGCCTCAAGTTTCTTGATCTCTTCTTCAATAAATTGTTGCCTCTCCAAGGCCAGTGAAAGGATCGAGAAGAGGTGTCTAGAGGGGGGGTGATTAGACCCTCAACAAGTAAAGGTAGCAGTTCTTAAGTTTTTCAAGTTGAGGTTGGAAATTAGCACAATTTCAAACATTCACAATACGATTCAAGCAAGCATGGCAAGAGTAAATGAGCAGCGGAAAGTAAAGCATGCAACTTGCAAGAAAGTAAAGGGATGGTATTGGAGTGTGCAAACGCAATTGGAGACACGAAGATTTTTGGGGCGGTTCCGATAGGTGGTGCTATCGTACATCCACGTTGGTGGAGACCTCAACCGACAAAGGGTAACGGTTGCGCGAGTCCATGGAGGGCTCCACCCACAAACGGTCCACGAAGAAGCAACCTTGTCTATCCCACCATGGCCCTCACCCACGAAGGACTTGCCTCACTTGGGTAGATCTTCACGAAGTAGGCGATCTCCTTGCCCTTACAAACTCCTTGGTTCAACTCCACAATTTTGACGGAGGCTCCCAAGTGACACCTAACCAATCTAGGAGACACCACTCTCCAAAAGGTAATAGATGGTGTGTTGATGATGAACTCCTTGCTCTTGTACTTCAAATGATAGTCTCCCCAACACTCAACTCTCTCTCACGGATTTTGCTATGGTGGAAAGATGATTTGAGTGGGAAGCAACTTGGGAAGGCTACAGATCAAGATTCTTGTGGTTGGGTTGGAAAGTCCTGGTCTCAACACATGAGTAGGTGGTTCTCCCTCAGAAAATGAGTAGTGGAAGTGTAGGCATGTTCTGATGGCTCTCTCGACGAATGGAGAATGGGTGGAGGGGTATATATAGCCTCCACACAAAATCTAGTCGTTACACACAATTCACCAAACTCGGTGGGACCGAATGGTGAAACTCGGTCAGACCAATTCAGTTCAAAAAGTGAATGTTTGTTAGATTTCGGGTTTCACAAACCCTTGAGAGGTTCGAACTCTGGGGTGCATGCGGAGATCTCAACCTACCCAGCCTGCCAACTCATGAAACCTCATGGCCTAGCGTGTCGAGCTCGAAGGGAAAGATAGAGACGACAGTTTACCCAGGTTTGGGCCACCTTGCAGTGTAAAACCCTACTCCTCCTTTGTGGTGGATTTGCCTAGAGGGGCTGAGAAAGAACTAGTACAGTGGGAGAACAACCTAAGGAGGTGTGTTCTTGAGCTGGTGGGGAGAGGATGATCTCCAAGACTCGGATCTGGATCCCCTCTATGGTGGTGGCTAGGTCCTATTTATAGTCGCCTTGGTCATCTTCCTAAATGTAGGCAAGAAGGGATCCCACAACGGCCAAATTTGAAGGGAGACAGCAAGTACATCCTATCCTGACTAAAGTGGTCTACGCCTGCAAAAGCCTCGGGCCGTGACGCTGCGGTAGGCTCGGCGATGACCTCCGTCCTGCCGTCCTGATGGTCTTGGTCTTGTTGCACTAGAATGGAAACCTTTTGTTGATTCCTCGGGACTCCGCGCCTGCTGCTTGCCTCCTTTGCACCGAAGAGGAAACTGGTACTCTACGCCCGATGGCGCCCGCCTGGCGCCTACCTGTCCTTGGTCGTCATGGCTCACGTCAGCTGAGCCTCGTGAGGCGCGTCTTGCATAGAAATCTCTGCTCCTCGGGAGCCAGCCTGGGGAGGCTGATCCCCTTGGAGGTCTTGGTGTCGTCCGCCTCGCGAGGCTTGGCCCCTCGCGAGGGTCTTGAGTTGTTGATGCTGAAGCTGGGTCATACCAGGCCGTCAATGGATCCACGCCATGGGCCGCAGGCAGGCAAGTCAGGGTACCCCATATCCAGAACACCAACAGTAGCCCCCGAACCCAAGGCGCGTGCGGACTTAGCTTCTAGGCGTAGCCAAAGTGCAAGTGCGAAGCACCGTGGGCCCTAACCACCCGCGGCCTTGGACGATGCGTGGCGATTGATGGGACGTGTGTGTCTCCACTTCCCCATGCTGTCTTGAAACCCTTCCAACTTGATGAGTCGATGTTGCATGCAGAAAAACATCATTACACGAGATCGTGGAGGCCAGCGGTTGGCCTCCCTCCGGCTATAAATGAGGGGAGGGGCGGAGCCCCCCTCACTCATCTCTTTCTTCGTCTTCTCTCTTCCCGTCCCTTCTTCTTCTCCACCTTGCCGTAGTATCCATGGCGCCGATCAGGAGGTTTTTCGTGGCAGAAAAGGGAAAAACCCCTCAGGAGGGGCCTGATCTACTTCTACCGAAGAAACAGTTCCGCTGTCCCTGCGACACCGGCATGAGGCAGGAGGTGACCAGGACCTGGCAAGTACAGCCTCCGCCCAGCTTCCCCCTTCCCCTATACGCCCACGCGCAGGGCGGCAATGTGCGCTGCCGAGCGATCCCAGGAGGCAGCGGGCGAGCCAAAGCCGTTCTGCCAGCAGGGCCACAGAGCCATGCTGAGGGTAGCTTGCGTGAGTTCGTGGTGTGGGCAGCGATGCCTCCCGGCTCATGGATCCGGCTCCCGAGTTTTTTCGCCGATGAACTGCCGCCTAGGGGGCTGCTCGAGTTGTGGCTGCAACACGCCGGGTGCTGTAGCCTAGCCACCGGGGTTGATGTTGAGGTGGTGCCCCCCGGAGACATCTTCATGACCCATGGATGGGGCAATGTCGCCTGCGCCTGCCGCGTGGGAGGCCCCTCTCAATCTGTCGGATATCAGGTTCCGGCAAACCCCTTAAGGTTCGAACTCTGGGGTGCATGCAAAGATCTACTCCCTACCGATCCATGCCCCAAAACCTCGCCGCGATTCTAAGCTACATGATGAACAACACAAGGGACACGAGATTTATACTGGTTCGGGCCACCATTATAGTGTAATACCCTAATCCAGTGTGTGGTGTGGTGGATTGCCTCTGGGGTTCATGATGAACAGTACAGAGGAAGAACAGCCTCACGAGGGGTGTTCTTGAGCTAGTGCGGTGTTCTTCTAGGGAAGGATTCGTTCCTCTTCTACTGTGGTGGCTATCACTACTTATAGAGGCCCTAGTCCTCTTCCCAAATATTGAGCGGGAAGGGATCCAACAACGGCCATTTTGAAGGGGGGAAGCTAGTACAAGCTATCCTGACTAAAGGTGGTCTTCGACTGCCAAAGGCACTGGTGATGACGCCGTCTTGGGCTCCACGGTGATCTCCGTCCTGCCGTCCTGCTCGTCTTGGTCTCGTTGCACCAATATGGAAACCTTTGCTTGATGCCTCGGTACTCCGCGCCTGCGCTTACCCCCTTTGCACCAAAGAGGAAACGAGGACAATGCGCTGGTTGGCACCCGCCTGGCACCCGCCTGGTCTTGATCGTCATGGCTTGTGTCACGAGCACCTCGCGAGGTACTCCTTGCATTGATCTCTCTGCCTCCTCGCGAGCCTGCCTGGCGAGGTCGCCCCTGAGGAAGCCTTGTGTCGTCCACCCCGCGAGGCTTGGCCCCTCGCGAGGGTCTTGAACTTGGGTTGATGAAGATGGGCCATACTGGGCCACTGCTTGAGCCATGCTACAGGCCGTAGGCAAGCAAGTCTGGGGACCCCCGATCCCAAAACGCCGATAGTAGCCCCCGGGCCCAAGGCGCGCTCAGACTTGGCTTAGCAGCGAAGCCAAAGGGCAAGTGCGGAGTGTCGCGGGCCCCAGCAGCCTGCGGCCTTGGTTGTCGCTTGGCGGTTGATTGGACGTGGGCATCTCCGCTTCCCCATGCTGCCTCGGCAACTACCCGATTTGACGAGTCCCTGCTGCATGCAAAAAGGGTCATGATTACCTGTGATCGTGGAGGCTGACGGTTGGCCTCCTCTGGACTATAAGTACGGCGAGGCGTGAGCCCCCGTTGCCCATCACTTCTCGCTCCGCTTGCTTCTTCTTCCTTGCTCCTCCTCCATCTTGCCGCCAATGGCACCGATCCGCCGGTTCTCAGCCGAGGAGAAAGGAAAGGCCCCCCGGGAGGCGCCTGACCCGCTCCCACTGAAGAAACGGCCGGTCACCGGCCGCCGCGTCGAAGTTGCAAGGCCGGAGATGTTGAGGCCTTGGTACGAGCTGTCGCCTCCTGGCTTCCCGCTCCCTCTGTACGCCCGGGCCGAGGGCCCTGGAGAAGGAGACGCCGAGCGATGCCGCCCCCGTCGTAGGCGAGGCCGACGAGCCATGGCGGTGCGCGTTGTTGCTCCTGGAGTCCACGCCGCGGACTCCTCTCGCGAGCTCATGCTCCATGATGCGATGCCTCCGAGCTCCTGGATCCGCTTTCCTCCCTTCTTCGCCTTAGAGATGCCGCCAAGGGGGCCTCTCGAGCTTTGGTTGCAGCACGCCGACTGCGGTACCCCGGCGACCGGAGCGGAGGTTGAAGTCGTCGCTCCGGGCAAGGTCTACATGACCCGAGGCTGGGGCGAGATCACCCGGGTCTGCCGAACAGGGGGTGCCCTCGTGATTCATTTCAAATACGATGGCGCCTCCTTGATGCTCTTCAAGGTCTTCGATGCAGAAAGCCGCCGGCTGGAGTGCTGCCCCAGAGGAGGCAGCCAGGACATCGACGTGGCAAGGGCTAGGCCTGCCACCCGCTTCCCCAACGGCTCCTTCGGCAGCAGTGGCGATGCTTGGGAGTCCAGCGACTCTCCCGAGCTCTTCGCGACTCCGGAGACGAGTGACGATAGCTACGTGTCCCCGAGCTCGCGTCGTCCCCGGAGTAAGGCGGCTGCATCTGGCCGCCGGCGCGGCTGATCTGGATGGGGTTGGCGCCGGCCTCCCATGACTCACTGTTGATGATGGCATCGGCCATGAGGGCGCGTGTAGTTACGGCTTCTTAGGATTCGCATCTTTTGTTCCCTGCAAGGAATCGAGAAAAACACCCCGCGGGGGCATGTAAGGGTCCGCAATGTCTTTTGTAGATATTATGCTTATTATGAGGTGATGAAAATGCTTGTCCTGTCCCGGCTTGGCTCCCCCTTTCTAACCTCGCGACGACTTGGTGCTCTATGCTGACAAGACCCGGTCCCCAGGCGGGCTTCAGCCATCGCTGGTATGCCAGGTCGTGATGCCGTGGTCAAGGCTAGGGGGTGAGCGGCCCGAGGTCCAGTAAGAGCCCCTGAGGCGCGATGCTCAGGAGGTCCCCTTTAGCGCTCAAGCAGCCGCGAAAAGGTGAGAAAGGAAGGCAACGTCGCTGTCACAGAGCCACGTTAAGTGGAGGTTTTGTGTCACATCAATTAGCTATTCCAGGGGGGATACTTATCTCGAGGGCATGGAGTTTCTCATTCGCGAGGCGCTGGACTTGCGCGTCTATAGCTGGATGTAGCTGGGTTAGGCCTTCGCGAGCTTCCCTTCCCTTCCCCACACTCTCCTTCATGCTCTACGTCCTCAGGTCCCGTCCCTCGAGCGAGCTCAGCCACTGCCGGTATGCCAGGTCGCGATGCCGTGGACAAGGCCAGGGTGTGAGGGCTGGAGAGCCAGTAAGAGCTCCTGAGTTGCGATGCTCAGGAGCCCCTCTTTTAACGCGCAAGCGGATCGCGCGGGCAAGAGAGAAAGAGAGCTTGCGATGCCTCCCATTTTAGGCCTCAGGGAGTCCCTGTAAACCAACACGAGAAAAGCACGGGTTGCCATTACGATTGCCGGCCGGCCATTGGTTGCTCCGAGAGTGTGGTGAGGGCACTGAGGGCCTGATGAGGTGACGCTTGCGGGGCTGTCGCGGGCCAGAGCTCGACCACTCAGATTTGTCGGCGTTGCAGGGATGGACCCATGCACAAGCGTCATGCCAATGCGAGCGGCTCCAAAGGTAGGCGTCAATCGAGCAGGCGATTATCATAGGTAGGTTAAGCATGAGAAGCAAATTAGCTTAGATAAATGCAGGAAGGATACATGCCATTGGGTCAGACCCGAGCGGCTTGGGGATGATGCAGCCCGAGGGGCGCCCCCAGCAAGGTAAACTGAAGACATAAGCAAAAGGGATACATACCGCAGGGACAAACCCACGCGACCTGGGAATGATGCAGCCCTGAGGGTGCTCCCAGCTGAAATGAACTCGAAAGAGGTCACCTGGTACCGTTGTAGAGAGGGTGCTGAAGATGCACGGTGAAGAAGTTGATCCTCACGAGCCACCAAAGCCCTGAGGCTCGAGAGGCTCCGGGGGTCCAGGCGGTTCCTCGAGGACCATCTCCATCTCCGCCAGGACCGCGTGGTGCCTGGCCTCCTGAGCTGCCAGAATGCTCCGCAGATGACCCTGGTGAGTGGCAGTCGCGTTCGGCAGGCCGAGAGGCATGCGAACGTAGTTGTGCGGCGGACCCTCGCAATGTCCCACGCGCGAAGTCCAGAAGCGCTCATGAGACGCGGCTCGGCTGAGCCCTGGGTAGTCGATGCAGACGCACAACCCTCCATCCTCGCTTGGATGGGGGGCTATGCCAGGTAGGCGGCGATCGCCATGTATGACTCTTGATTCTTGAAGCTCCTGAGTGGCCTTGGTGATGAACTCCTGAGGGTTGGGCCTTCCTTGCCCCATGCCTTCCTGAGCGAAACGTGTCGCGAAGCACGCATCCAAGTGGTGCCCGAGCGCCTCCCTCGTGATCTTGGAAAAGTCTGAGGCCCTCCAGAAGAGAGCCCCCAAGCCCTGCCCGAGGAGGGCGCCGGGCGCGCCTTCCTATGCGATGGAGGGAGGCGCCCCTTGCACGGGCGCGGATCCTGATGCGACATCTCTAGAGATGCCAACCTCCTAAGGCCTTGAGTTGGGCGATGTCTTCTTCTTCTTGGGGACTGCCTTAGGAGGGTTCTCTCTCTTGCGGTCTGGGTCCTCGATTGATGCAGCTTGGAAGGCACGCTTGAGGGAGCACACCGCATCCTTCTCTTTGCAAGGGGACTGTGATGATTCTTCCACTCCCCGGCATCTTGAGGACATTGTAGCCATGGTGGGTCACTGCCATGAACTTTGCCAGGGCTGGGTACCCGAGGATGGTGTTGTATGGTAGGCGAATGTGGGCAACGTCAAAGTCGATGAGCTTGGTATGGTAGTTCTTGCGCTATCCGAAAGTGACAGGGAGGCGAACCTGCCTATCGGAGTGGTGGAGCCATCAGTGACTCCTGAGAAAGGCTTGGTTGGCTGAAGTTGACCATATGGCACTTGAAGGTTGTTGAACGTCTCGACAGACAAAACATTGAGTCCCGCGCCGCCATCGATGAGGGTCCTGGTAACTTGCTGCTGATGACTGGGGAGCAGAGCATTGGGAGGATGCCAGATGTAGCCGCACACTTGAGCTGATCCGCTAAGCTAAACGTGGTGGCGCACGTGGACCACCTGAGAGGGCATGTGGCCTCGAGCTTGGGGAGGACTGCATTCACCTCGCGAGCAAACTTCTTGAAGATGCGCTGAGAGGCTGGGGCCTGGGCGCCACCCAGGATGCAAGCGATAGCATGTGGCTCCTGGAAGCCCCCAGCCCCCTCGTCCTAGTGGTGGTCATCATTCCTTCTTGGTGGTGGTGGTAGAGGAGGAAGGCCTGCGTTGCCTTGCGGGCGATCCTCACGAGGTTGATCCCTCCAAGCCCCTCGCGAGGTTGGTCCTGCCATCGATCCTCACGAGGGTGGTCATGCCACTCCTGGCGAGGGCCTCGGTCATCCCATCATCCTCCACCTCTTCCTCCGCCTCGTCCATAGCCCCGGTCGTTGCGCTCGGGGCGTCGACCAATGCGTCCTTCTCGAACGGCTCTGAGCTCCTGGCATTCGTTGGTGTTGTGGGTGTAGCGGTTGTGATAGGCGCAAAATTGGCTACCCTTGGACGACTCTGGCTGGTCCCTGCCACGCTTCGTGTCTGGTTTTGCTGCGAGCACATTGAGGGAGTCCTGGATTAAGGGGTCCTCGGACAGCCGGACTATATACTTTGGCCGGACTGTTGGACTACGAAGATACAAGATTGAAGACTTCCTCCCGTGTCCGGAAAGGACTCTCCTTTGCGTGGAAGGCAAGCTTGGATATTCGGATGTGTAGATTTCCTTCTCTGTAACCGACTCTGTGTAACCCTAGCCCCCTCCGATGTCTATATAAAGCGGAGGGTTTAGTCCGTAGGATAGGAATAACAATCATAATCATAGGCTAGCTTCTAGGGTTTAGCCTCTACGATCTCGTGGTAGATCAATTCTTGTAATACTCATATCATCAAGATCAATCAAGAAGGAAGTAGCGTATTACCTCCATCGACAGGGCCCGAACCTGGGTAAAACATCGTGTCCCCTGCCTCCTGTTACCATTAGCCTTAGACGCACAGTTCGGGACCCCCTACCCGAGATCCGCCGGTTTTGACACCGACATTGGTGCTTTCATTGAGAGTTCCACTGTGTTGTCGCGATAAGGCTTGATGGCTTCCTCGATCATCTTCAACGATGCGGTCCAGGGGGAGGTTTTCCTTCCCGGACAGATCTTCGTATTCGGCGGCTTCGTACTGCGGGCCAACTCGCTTGGCCATCTGGAGCAGATCGACAGCTACGCCCCTGGCCATCAGGTTAGGTTTGGAAGCTTAGACTATACTGTCGACATCCGCGGAGACTTGATCTTTGATGAATTCGATCCTATGGCAGGTGCACCGAACAGTCATGGCGGACATGACTTTGATCTATCGTCGGACAGTATTCGGGAGATCGCACCCGCGTTGGCGCCGGGAATCAATCCGGAGCAGATCGTGCCTTCCGAGGACGGGTGGATGGACCCCGCCATGGAGGCCGCACACTCATCGGCGTCGGAGCCGAACACTGATCCCACCTCCTGTGAGAGTGGCGTTATCGGACCCCCGGACTTGTCTCCGGCTGCAGGATTCAAACCACGTGCGTCCGTGCCTATCGAATCAGATTGGGCAACCGTCATGGAGTTCACTATCGCGGATATCTTTCACCACTCACCCCTGGGTGACGTGCTGAACTCATTAAGGTCTCTGTCCTTGTCAGGAGATTCTTAGCCGAACTATGTCCGGCTCGAGTGGGGAGCGGACGACAAAGAAATTCGTCCCCCACCCACCATCCACTTTATAGCCACTGTCGATGACTTAATCGACGTGCTTGACTTCGACTCCGAAGACATTGACGGTATGGACGACGATGCAGGAGAAGAACGGGAACCACCGGCTACAGGGCGCTGGACCGCCACCTCATCATATGATATTTATATGGTGGACACCCCTAAAGAAAACAATGGCGATGAGGCAACGGAAGATAACCCCTTGGGGAAGCAATCTAGACACCGGCATCATCGGCGCCGCTCCAAGCCCCGCCATAGCAAAAATAGTGATGCTGGCACAGGAGATAACAATTTGGATGGTGCCGAAGAAGAAGACAATCCTACCCAGCCAGGCTTTGAGCAGGCCGAGCAAGAGAATGGGCAAGCTAGCCCTAAAGAACAGGCAACTGATGGAGAATCAGAGGACGATAATTACATGCCTCTCTCCGAAGACGAAGTGAGCCTTGGCGACGAAGAATTCATCGTACCGGAGGATCCCGTCGAGCAGGAGTGCTTCAAACGCCGGCTTATAGCCACTGCAAAAAGCTTGAAGAAAAAGCAGCAACAGCTCCAAGCTGATCAAGATCTGCTAACTGATAGATGGACCGAGGTCCTGGCTGGCAAAGAATACGGACTCGAACGCCCTAGCAAAAGCTACCCAAAGCGCAGGCTGCTACCTCAACTCGTGGAGGAGGCTTTAAAGCCCACACTACCAGCGCATGATGCGGCTGACCGGCCGCCCCATGGTCGCGACAAAACGGCGCACCAGCCCAAAGTCCAGACCACACCCTGCCGCCAATCAAACGATAATACCAAGGCCCGGGACTACACAAAGGACCAGCGAGAAGTATTGGAAAACAAAGCAGGATAATCAAGATCGATCTACGGATCACGGGGGTGCGCCACAAGACGTGATGATGACCGTCACGCCGGATACAATAAACTAAAGTCCGGTCGGGCCTAATACAATAGACCGGACTCATTTGAACTACGTCGAGATGTAGCCAGCATAGAGGCGCCGCACACCCCCTATGCTTTCACTGATGAAGTTATGGATCACGAATTCCCAGAAGGGTTTAAACTCGTAAATATTGAATCATACGATGGCACAATAGACCCCACGGAATGGATTGAAGACTTTCTTCTCCACATCCACATGGCCTACGGCGATGACTTACATGTCATAAAGTACCTACCACTTAAGCTCAAAGGACCAGCTAGGCATTGGATTAATAGCCTGCCAGCAAGCTCCATTGGCAGTTTGGAGGATCTGGAAGACGGATTCCTCGATAACCTCCAGGGCACTTACGTGCGACCACCGGATGCTGATGACTTAAGTCACATAACCCAGCAGCCCGGAGAGTCAGCCAAGAAATTCTGGACTCAGTTCCTAACTAAAAAGAACCAAATTGTCGACTGTCCAGATGCCGAAGCCTTAGCGGCCTTCAAGCATAACATCCGAGACAAATGGCTCGCCCGACATCTCAGCCAAGATAAGCCAAAGTCCATGGCAGCCCTCACGACACTCATGACCCGCTTCTGCGCGGGTGAGGACAGCTGTCTGGCTCGCAGCAATGTCACACCCAAAAACTCAGGCGATTCAGACGCCAGGGATAGCAACAGCAAGCCACGACAGTATAGACACAAACGTCACAATAATGGCGACAACGCCGAAGACACGACAGTCAATGATGGATTCAGGGGCTTTAAATTCGGACAGCGGAAAAGCCATTCAAGAGAAACAGTCCGGGCTCGTCCAGTTTGGACCGCATACTCGATCGCTCATGTCAAATTCATGGCACCCCTGATAAACCAGCCAACCACACCAACAGGGAATGCTGGATGTTTAAATAGGCCAGCAAGTTGAATGCCGAAAATAAAGAAAAGGGGCTGCATAGCAACGATGATGAGGAGCCCCGACCGTCGAACACGGGAGGACAGAAGAAATTCCCTCCCCAAGTGAAAAGAGTGATTATGATATACGCAACCCATATCCCCAAGCGGGAACGGAAGCATGAACTAAGGGACGTCTACGCGATGGAGCCAGTCGCCCCAAAATTTAACCCATGGTCCTCTTGTCCGATCACTTTCGATCACAGGGACCATCCTACCAGTATCCGTCATGGCGGTTCGGCCGCATTGATCCTTGACCCCATCATCGACGGATTCCATCTCACACGAGTCCTCATGGACGGTGGCAGCAGCCTGAACCTGCTCTATCAGGACACAGTGCACAAAATGGGCATTGATCCCTCAAGGATCAAGCCCACAAAAACCACCTTCAAGGGTGTCATATCCGGTGTAGAGGCATGTTGTACGGGCTCAATCACACTAGAAGTGGTCTTCGGATCTCCGGACAATTTCCGGAGCAAGGAGTTAATCTTCGACATCGTCCCCTTCCGCAGTGGCTATCATGCACTGCTCGGACGAACCGCATTTGCCAAATTCAATGCGGTACCGCATTATGCATATCTCAAGCTCAAAATGCCGGGACCTCGCGGGGTTATTACAGTTAATGGAAACATAGAGCGCTCGCTTCGTACGGAGGAGCACACTGTGGCCCTCGCGGCGGAAGTACAAAACATCCTTCTTAGGCAAACAGCCAACTCGGTGATAAAGAACCCGGATACCGCCAAGCGAGTCCGGAGTACTCCTCTACAGGATCGTCCGGCACGACCAGAGCTCGACTAGCAATTCGGCCTCCGCCCTAGTCCCAGCCAAGCGGCGACATTCGTGCCGCGCGTACATAACTACGCACTTAAAATACCATGGGCATAGGCGGAGGCACGGCCATGACACGGTCCATAATGTGGCTCGACCGCCCCAGGACACGCGCATTTTTGCACCCCTTTTTTCTTTCCAGTCCCTACCTTCAGGAGGCTCTTCCGAAAGACCGGCTATCGGACACATAGCGGTACAGACACACCATGAGGACAAGAGGCTTTGGCATATGAGGGAATCCTCAAGTGGTCTCTGATAACAATCGTTATACCTATTTTACATAACCGCATACCGCCCGCTCCTAGTTAGGATGTGTCAAACAGTCCTATTCTGCTTATCGCACTACTTGTATATGTACGCTTTGACGTATCATTTTAAAGGGAAAATAGTATACATCGTCAGCTTGCTATTAAGTTTAATTGCCCCTTTTTCTTTACTGCTTATTTATTATACCTGTGCATTTTGGCATGACCAGTTTGCCAGGGGCTTTAGTACCCCATAACCTGGCAAGACAAGTCCGAACACTTTCGATAGTGCGGCACCCCAAACTTATAGCACTATATGCATCAACTCCGAATCATGTCTTGGGTCAATAGTTGGGTTTGCCCGGCTCTTATGTTTTGGTACCTTACGTTCCGCTATATCGGCTAAGGTAGCGCAGGGAGAACTACTGCGATTGTGTCCCGATTCTTCCGGATGAGCACCTCAGTAGAGAAAGCCAAAAACTGATTGTCATGATAAGGCGAGAGCTGGTCGCTGTTCGAGAGTTCTCAAATCCTTAAAGATTTTTTCCGCGCCAGGCGAGGAATCGGCCTCGTCTGATTTAGGCGTGCATAGCGCCCCAACCCCAGCTTTCCGGATACTAGGGGCTTCGCCAAAATTTAAAATTGTAGACTTCTATGGCTAAGTGAGGGCGATAAAACTGTATAGTCCGATTGCCTCATTCGTGGCGCTAAACACCTCCTTAAAGGACCAAAAAATTGGATAAAAAGTGTTTATACTTATCCCGAACACCCCAGTACTAGTTAAATGGGGGCGAAAGCCGACGATTGGCCAACTCTCAAGATTTAAAAAAACGGCCACACAGAAGGTAATATTTTAAATTAACAAGTGCTACATAGCGCACATGAACTGGTTTTCATAATACATGATGACATGATTACATTCATTCAAATATCACATCCTTCGTACATTCATCCGCCACAAGGCGGGCACCCTTAATGACATTGTCATAGTACAGGATCATGCTAAAGCTTCAATTGTGGTTCGTAAGAGTAATACTAGAATATATACACCTCCTGAGCAAATTAAAGTTGAACCTAGTATTGCTATGGTTAAAGATCTCTTGGGTGATAATATAGATGGGCATATTATTTATTTCTGTGAACAGGCCGCTAATATTGCTAGACCCGATGCTAAGATACATAGACCTGTTGTAGGCATGCCTGTTATTTCTGTTAAAATAGGAGATCATTGTTATCATGGCTTATGTGATATGGGTGCTAGTGCTAGTGCAATACCTATTTCCCTATATAAAGAAATTATGCATGATATTGCACCTGCTGAGTTAGAAGATATTGATGTTACAATTAAGCTTGCCAATAGAGATACTATTACACCATTTGGGATTGTTAGAGATGTTAAAGTCTTGTGTGGGAAAGTTAATTATCCTGCTAATTTTCTTGTTCTTGGTTCCGCACAAGATGACTTTTGTCCCATTATATTTGGCAGACCCTTCTTGAATACTGTTAATGCTAGGATTGATTGCAAAAAGGATGTTGTTACAATTGGCTTAGGGGATATGTCTCATGAGTTTAATTTTGCTAAGTTTCGTAGATGACCCCATGATAAAGAATTGCCTAGTAAGGATGAGATTATTGGTCTTGCTTCTATTGCCGTGCCTCCTACTGATCCGTTAGAACAATATTTGCTAGACCATGAAAATGATATGTTTATGAATGAAAGAAGGGAAATAGATGAAGTATTCCGTCAACAGGGTTCTATTCTGAAACACAACTTGCCTGTTGAAATCCTAGGGGATCCCCCTCCACCCAAGGGTGATCCCGTGTTTGAGCTCAAACCCTTACCTGATAATCTTAAATATGCTTATCTTGATGAAAAGAAGATATATCCTGTTATTATTAGTGCTAACCTTTCAGAGCAAGAAGAGGAAAGATTATTGAAAACTCTGAAGAAGCATCATGCTGCTATTGGATATACTCTAGATGATCTTAAGGGCATTAGTCCCACTCTATGCCAACATAAAATTAAATTGGACGAAGGCTCCAAACCAGTTAGAGATCCTCAACGACAGTTAAATCCTAAGATGAAAGAAGTGGTAAGAAAGGAGATACTAAAGCTCCTTGAGGCAGGTATAATTTATCCCGTTGCTGATAGTGATTGGGTAAGTCCTGTCCATTGCGTCCCTAAGAAAGGAGGTATTACTGTCGTTCCTAATGATAAAGATGAATTGATCCTGCAAAGAATTATTACAGGTTATAGGATGGTAATTGATTTCCGTAAATTAAATAAATCTACTAAGAAAGATCATTACCCTTTACCTTTTATTGATCAAATTCTAGAAAGACTATCCAAACATACACATTTCTGCTTCCTAGATGGTTATTCTGGTTTCTCTCAAATACCTGTGTCAGTGGAAGATCAATCAAAAACTACTTTTACTTGCCCTTTCGGTACTTTTGCTTATAGACGTATGCCTTTTGGTTTTTGTAATGCACCTCCTACCTTTCAAAGATGCATGATGACTATATTCTCTGACTTTTGTGAAAAGATATGTGAGGTATTCATGGATGATTTCTCTGTTTATGGATCCTCTTTTGATGATTGCTTGAGCAACCTTGATCGAGTTTCGCAGAGATGTGAAGACACTAGTCTCGTCTTGAATTGGGAAAAGTGCCACTTTATGGTTAATGAAGGCATTGTCTTGGGGCATAAAATTTCTGAAAGAGGTATTGAAGTTGATAAAGCTAAAGTAGATGCTATTGAAAAGATGCCATGTCCCAGGGAAATTAAGGGTATAAGAAGTTTCCTTGGTCATGCCAGTTTTTATAGGAGGTTCATTAAGGACTTTTCTAAAATCTCTAGGCCTCTGACTAATTTATTGCAAAAAGACATTCCTTTTGTCTTTGATGATGATTGTGTAGAAGTATTTGAAATACTTAAGAAAGCTTTGATCACTGCACCTATTGTTCAGCCACCTGGTTGGAATTTACCCTTTGAAATTATGTGTGATGCTAGTGATTATGTTGTAGGTGTTGTTCTATGGCAAAGAGTTGATAAGAAATTAAATGTTATCCAGTATGCTAGTAAAACTCTTGATACTGCCTAGAGAAATTATGCTACTACTGAAAAAGAATTCTTAGCAGTTGTATTTTCTTGTGATAAGTTCAGACCTTATATTGTTGATTCTAGAGTTACTATTCACACTGATCATGCTGCTATTAAATATCTCATGGAAAAGAAAGATGCTAAACCTAGACTTATTAGATGGGTTCTCTTGCTCCAAGAATATGATTTGCATATTATTGATAGAAAGGCAGCTGAGAACCCCGTTGCAGACAACTTGTCTAGGTTAGAGAGTGTTCTTGATGACCCACTACCTATTGATGATAGCTTTCCTGATGAACAATTAGCGATCATTAATGCTTCTCGTACTGCTCCATGGTATGCTGATTATGCTAATTACATCGTTGATAAATTTATACCACCTAGTTTCACATACTAGCAAAAGAGAAAGTTCTTTTATGATTTAAGACATTACTTCTGGGATGACCCACACGTTTATAAAGGAGTAGATGGTGTTATTAGACATTGTGTACCTGAGCATGAACAGGAACAGATCCTATGCAAATGTCACTCCGAACCATATGGAGGACACCACGCTGGAGATAGAACTGCACATAAGGTATTGCAATCCGGTTTTTATTGGCCTACTCTCTTCAAAGATGCTTGTAAGTTTGTATTATCTTGTGATGAATGTCAAAGAATTGGTAATATTAGTAGACGTCAAGAAATGCCTATGAATTATTCTCTTGTTATTGAACCATTTGATGTTTGGGGCTTTGATTATATGGGACCTTTTCCTGCCTCTAATGGATACACACATATATTAGTTGTTGTTGATTACGTTACTAAGTGGGTAGAAGCTATTCCAACTAGTATTGCTGATCATAACACCTCTATTAAGATGCTTAAAGAAGTTATTTTTTTGAGGTTTGGAGTCCCTAGATATCTCATAACTGATGGTGTTTCACATTTTATTCATGATGCTTTTCGTAAAATGCTTGCTAAGTATGATGTTAATCATAGAATTGCATCTCCTTATCACCCACAGTCTAGTGGTCAAGTAGAATTGAGCAATAGAGAGCTCAAATTAATTTTGCAAAAGACTGCTAATAGATCTAGGAAGAATTGGTCCAAGAAACTTGATGATGCATTATGGGCCTATAGAACTGCATATAAAAATCCCATGGGTATGTCTCCGTATAAGATGGTTTATGGAAAAGCATGTCACTTACCTCTCGAACTTGAACATAAAGCATATTGGGCTATTAAAGAGATCAACTATGATTTCAAACTTGCCGGTGAGAAGAGGTTATTTAACATCAGCTCACTTGATGAACGGAGAAGCCTATGAGAATGCCAAGCTGTTCAAAGAAAAAGTTAAAAGATGGCATGAGAAAAGAATACAAAAGCGTGAGTTTAACATAGGTGATTATGTGTTGCTATTCAACTCTCGTTTAGGATTTTTTGCAGGAAAACTTCTCTCTAAGTGGGAAGGTCCTTACGTTATCGAGGAGGTCTATTGTTCCGGTGCCATAAAAATCAACAACTTCAAAGGATCAAACACTATATCTCAGGTAATCCCATAAATGTTGAAACAAATATTATTGAAACCGTAACCCCGGAGGAATACATAAGGGACACTTTCCAGAATGTTTGAGACTCCAAAAAGGAATAGGTATATGGTACGGTAAGTAAACCGACTCCAAAACAATTCTAATGGCATTTTTTCTCCGCTTTGGAATATTTAAGAATTTTGGAAAGCAAGAAGTAATCCAGAAAGGACACGAGGCCTCCACAAGGGTGGAGGGCGCGCCCACCCTTACTGGGCGCGCCCCTCTGTCTCGTGGGCACCTCGTGTGCCTCCCGGACTCCGTTTTCTTGCACGTTACTTCTTTTGGTCGGTAAAAATTCATTATATAGTCTCCCGAAGGTTTTGACCACCGCATCACGCAAATATCTCCTCTTTTCATTTCGAGCTATTTTTCTGACAGATCGAGAGCATCATGACGTCACCCTCCTCCAACAATGAAGACAAGGATGCTTGGCTATTGAAGAAAGAGCTGAAAAGAGAAGAACTGGAGGAGATCAACAAGGATGAAGGGATCAAGAAGGCCATGGAGGATCAAGCTCCGGCAGAAGAAGAAGAAAACAACCCTCAACCTCTACCTAACCTCTTTACTCCCACTGAGATTGAAGCTTTCAAGATGATTGTGTTAGCTCGCATACAAAACAAGTATCTCACACAGGAAAATATTTTGTTGAAGGATCATATCATCGCACTCAAGGGCATTATCCGCAAGTTGGAGGAGCTTTTACGCTTGATGTGCGATTATCCACCATCATCATCGCCACCTTCATCACCTCCGAGGACATAATCACATGGGTATGGGCACTCCCCTTGGCAACTGCCAAGCTTGGGGAGTTGCCCCAGTATCGTATCACCATCACACTCCTATCTTTACCATTTTACTTAGTTCGATCCTTTTAGTAATATCCTGATCTAGTAGAATAAAGTTTTGGTATGAATTAGTTTTGAGTTTTGCTTTGTGATCCCACTATGTAATCGAGTTCGTGATCTATATAATAAAGGTTAGTGTTGAGTCAAGGGCTTTGCTATCCTGCTATGATCTTGAGAAAATAGAAAGAATAAAAAGGAATAAAAGAGTTCATATTGATCTTATGGATAGTAATGACTTCACACATAAAGAGTATGAGGCTTAAAAGTTGTTGAGAGTTGACAAACATAGTTTTGGTCATCGTTGCAATTAATAGGAAGTTATAAAGAAAGAGAGGTTTTCACATATAAATATACTATCTTGGACATCTTTTATGATTATGAGCACTCATTAAGTATTACATGCTAAAGAGTCGATGTTGGACAAGGAAGACAACGTAATGGGTTATGTTTTCTCACATCTCAGTTGAAGTATATTGTCATGGATCGTCCAACATGTTGATCTTGCCTTTCCCCCTCATGCTAGCCAAAATTCCTTGCACCAAGTAGAGATACTACATGTGCTTCCAAATATCCTTAAACCCAGTTTTGCCATGAGAGTCCACCATACCTACCTATGGATTGAGTAAGATCCTTCAAGTAAGTTGTCATGTTGCAAGCAATAAAAATTGCTCTCTAAATATGTTTGACTTATTAGTGCGGAGAAAATAAGCTTTATATGATTGTGTGATATGGAAGTAATAAAAGCGATGGACTACATAATAAAGGTTCATATCACAAGTGGCAATATAAAGTGACGTTCTTTTGCATTAAGATTTTGTGCATCCAACCCTAAAAGCACATGACAACATTTGCTTCCCTCTGCGAAGGGCCTATATTTTACTTTATGTCTTTTACATTATGCAAGAGTCAAGGTGATCTTCACCTTTCCCCTTTTTCATTTTATCCTTTGGCAAGCACCTCGTGTTGGAAAGATCCTGATATATATATATATCCAATTGGGTGTAAGTTAGCATGAACTATTATTGTTGACATCACCCAAAGGTGAATACGTTGGGAGGCAACACTATAAGCCCCTATCTTCCTTAGTGTCCGATTAAAACTCCATAACCATAAATATTGCGTGAGTGTTAGAAATTGTAGAAGACTATATGATAGTTGAGTATGTGGACTTGCTGAAAAGCTCTATTCTTGACTCTTTCTGATGTTATGATAAATTGCAATTGCTTCAATGATTGAGATTATAGTTTTCTAATTCTCAATGGAATTTCTGAACCATACTTGACATTGTGAATAGTTTGTTACTTGAGCATAAGAAATCATATGACAAAATCTATATATGTGTTGTTATAAGAATGATCATGATGCCCTCATGTCCGTATTTTTTTTATCGACACCTCTATCTCTAAACATGTGGACATATTTTTCGATATCATCTTCCGCTTGAGGACAAGCGAGGTCTAAGCTTGGGGGTGTTGATACGTCCATTTTGCATGATGCTTTTATATCGATATTTATTGCATTATGGGTTGTTATTACACGTTATGTCACGATACTTATGGCTATTCTCTCTTATTTTACGAAGTTTATCATGAAGAGGGAGAATGCCGGCAGTTGGGATTCTGGCTGGAAAAGGATCAAATATTGGAAACCTATTCTGCACAGCTCCAAAAGTCTTGAAACTCCACGAAAGTCATTTTAAGAATTATTGAGCAAAGAAAGTACCAGAGGGGGCCCACACCCTGGCCACGAGGGTGGGGGGCGCCCCCCCCCCACCTATTGGGTGTGCCCCCCTGTCTCGTGGGCCCCCTGGTGGCCCTCCGGTGCCCATCTTCTATATATATGAAGTCTCTTACCCTTGAAAAAATCATAAGCAAGCTGTCGGGACAAAAGTCCGCTGCCACGAGGCGGAACCAATCTAGGGCTCCGGCGGAGCTATTCTGTCGGGGAAACTTCCCTTTAGGAGGGGGAAATCATCACCATCATCATCACCAACGATCCTCTCATCGGGAGGGGGTCAATCTCCATCAACATATTCACCAGCACCATCTCCTCTCAAAACCCTAGTTCATCTCTTGTATCCAATCTTGTATCAAAACCACAAATTGGTACATGTGGGTTGCTAGTAGTGTTGATTACTCCTTGTAGTTGATGCTAATTGGTTTACTTGGTGGAAGATCATATGTTCAGATCCTTAATGCATATTAATACTCCTCTGATCATGAACATGAATATTCTTTGTGAGTAGTTACGTTTGTTCCTGAGGACATGGGTGAAGTCTTGCTATTAGTAGTCATGTCAATTTGGTATTCGTTTGATATTTTGATGAGATGTATGTTGTCACTCCTCTAGTGGTGTTATGTGAACGTCGACTACATGACACTTCACGATTATTTGGGCCTAGAGGAAGGCATTGGGAAGTAATAAGTAGAAGATGGATTTCCAGAGTGACAGAAGCTTAACCCTAGTTTATGCGTTGCTTCGTAAGGGGCTGATTTGGATCCACTAGTTTCATGCTATGGTTAAGTTTACCTTAATACTTCTTTTGTAGTTGCGGATGCTTGCAATAGGGGTTAATCATAAGTGGGATGCTTGTCCAAGAAAGGGCAGTACTCAAACACCGGTCCACCCACATATCAAATTATCAAAGTACCGAACACGAATCATATGAGCGTGATGAAAACTAGCTTGACGATAATTCCCATGTGTCCTCGGGAGCGCTTTTCTCATTATAAGAAATTGTCTAGGCTTGTCCTTTGCTACAAAAAGGGTTGGGCCACCTTGCTGCACTTTATTTACTTTCATTGCTTGTTACCCGTTATAAATTATCTTATCACAGAACTATCTGTTACCTATAATTTCAGTATTTGCAGAGAATACCTTACTGAAAACCGCTTGTAATTTCCTTCTGCTCCTCGTTGGGTTCGACACTCTTACTTATCGTAAGGACTAGAATAGATCCCCTATACTTGTGGGTCATCAATAGGAAGCAAAGTAATATGTTTATCCTTATGAACAAGAGTATACTGATTGTTTCTACCATGGTGTACAGAATTTTTATCAAATTGCCATGGTCTACCAAGTAATAAGGAACATGCTTGCATGGGTACCACATCACAATCAACATAACCAGCATATGTAAAGATACTACAATGCACGCGAACAATATGTTTTACCTTAACCTTGCCGCTGTTGTTGAACCACTGGATGTAGTAAGGATGTGGATGTGGTCTTGTGGTGAGAGATAGCTTCTCCACCATCTCCATGCTAGCCAAGTTGTTGCAGCTCCCTCCATCTATGATGACGCGAACAGAACATTCCTTCACAACTCCCTTTGTATGGAACAAATTATGCCTCTGATTATGCTCAGCTTGTGTGACCTGCACACTCAAAACACGTTGATCAACTAAACATTCATACCTGTCAGCGTCTTCAGGAGCCATGTATTGCGTCTCATGTTCAGAATCATCTCCACTGTGTTCTTCACGTGTAATAAGAGCCAAAGTCTCCTCATCATAGTCACTAGCAGACTCATACCCACCATCCTGAGTAGCAATCATCACACCCTGAGATGGCAGTCTCTCTCATAATGACCTCGACCATTGCAACAACGATAAATAATATAATGTGTTTGCCCTGTTGATGCCATGGATGAAGAACTCTGTGCAGGCCCGGTAGGTGTACTCTTGGCGGATAGTGCTGGTTGTGCCTGCTTTCTTGTATCGTGGTTGGAGGTGGCAGCTGACGAAAGTGTCGGTGCAGCAGAACATGTGGAAGTAGAGGATGCACGCGGTGTCCATGATGAAGTTCGACCTGCAGAAAAATTAGTTCGCGCCAATTCATGTCGATCATGCACTTCGCGTTCAGTTTTGCAAGTAAGATGGAATAAACGAGTGATATTATTATACTCTTTATACTCTAAAATGGTCTGAATCTCTCTATTTAACCCACTCATAAAATGTGCAAGCATAGCTTCATTATCCTCAACAATACCACATCTAATCATGCCAGTTTGTAATTCCTGATAATATTCCTCTACGAAATTTTTTTCCTTGTCTTAAACGCTGCAATTTTTGTAGTAATTCATGTTGATAATATGGTGGAACCCAACAAGTACGTATAGCAGTCTTCAAAGCAGCCCAAGTAGTTGGAATATTATTCGGATATAATCTATGATGTTCAGACCACCATACACAAGCAAAACTAGTGAAAGCACAAAGAGCAGCAGCAACACGTCTCTCCTTAGGGTATTGTAAACATGTGAAACGTTGTTCGGTTTCTAACTCCCAAGTAAGATATATATCAGGAACATATCTACTCCCAAATGGTGGAATATTCAATTTTAGTTTAGGAAGATGGTCAAGATCCTATACCTGAGGTGGTTGTGCAGCCCTACCATTGCGATTATATGCATGTGGATGACCTGGTGGTGGTGCTGGTAGTTCCATGTAGTCTTGATTTTGGTCAACCTCATCCTCGTAGTCGCCCGCGTAATCGTCCTCCCCCTCAGCAGCAGCAGGAGCCATAGAAGCATCAAAAGCAATAGCAGTGGCACCATAAGTTTGGCCAGACTCAATAGGAACACGGCTCGCTCGACGGAGCACTGTATCGCGAGGTACATGTGGTGGTTGTTGTTGTTGTTGCAATGGTGCAGCAGGGGCAGTAGGTGGAGGTAGATGCGCAAGCACTGCAGCAAACTTGGCATCCAACTTGTTGAGAATTGTTTTCTCAATGTCATCTATCCTCTCTAGTGCCTTGCCAAAACTGGTCATCACGTCTTCTACCTGTTGACCCACCATCTCCTGGAATTTATCATGGAGCTCCTTATTCGTCATGTTCTCCTAGTCTAGCTCATCCGCTTGTGACCCTGGCATGGTTAGCAACAAGAGAAACACACAAAAATATGATCCTACAGACTAGTAGGAAGTGGCGGTGGTGTTGTGGAAATTCACAAATCCGTCAAGCGAATCTCAAATTCTTACCAGTTCTTACCAAGCAGCAGGTGATGATCAGCAACCGTTGTAGTCAAAACTCTCAAAGCTTGGATAGAGCAATTACCAGGGAGAGTCAAATGCACAACGTAGATATATGTGGAGCTGGGAAGGCTTATAAAATGGTAGCAAAAATGGTCAGCAATAATCAATTCAGAGATGCAAAGTTGAATAAATGCTCAACGACGGTATTGTGCTGGTCTTAGGCTAGACCTTACTAGAGACATGATCCTAGAACACTAACAAAATCACGCGCGCGACATGTAAACAAGGGAAAAGCACACTCTGAATTTTTTTCTCGCTCTTTTTTTTGCTCTTTTTTTGCGAAAAATCACTATAATGGCGAGTGTCTCAAAACTCTTCCCAAGTCAATATAATAGGATAGGCACGAAATTTTTTGACAATTTTTTCGGAAATCAGGGCAGTGACGACCAAAAAGTGCGACAAAAAATCACTATGATGACGACTGTCTCAAAACACTCCTAGAGACCTAAAAATAGGATAGGAAAAAAGTATTTTTGACCGCCAAAATTTTGGCCTAAAAACTGCCCGGGGTCTTCAGACTTTTTTTTCTTCCGAAACCTACCCGGGCAAGGAAATACGAATCGGAAACTAGATGGATCTCGAAAACAAAACTAATATGACAAGAACTCGGATTGGTGAAGGACAGGCGGTGGTAATATAGGTATATGGCAGTGGTGGGTAGGATATGGCAGCGGTGGTGGTATATGCTAGCGGTGGTAGGATATGGCAGCGGTGATGGTATATGGCAGCGGTGCTGGTATATGACAGCAGCGATGAAGATCGTGCGGTGGAGGCATGACAAACTGTGACAGAACTCGAAACTCTAAAGGACTAGACGCTAAGACCAGCAACTTGACACAATGATGCAACCGCAAATTAAACAAAGCAAAACCCTAAAAATATTATGCAAAGGCTTAGATTGGTTTGGATATGAGGAACTAACCCTAAAACATTTTATGGTTTTTTCTTGGACTATAGGTATGAAGAACAAACTCGATCTAAACTATGAAAACAGGAAAATCTCACTGAGCAACCTGGAAATCTGATACCACTTGATAGAGGCAAAGGTGTCCCGTCTTTCGATGAGATGGTGATTTATCGTTTTCGAAAGACTAGACTTTGATGATCCGACTACAAACGTGCGAGGACGTCACGCCTTAGAAATCGCTAAACCAACTTCGAGATGTTATTGACAACGCTGGAGCACGATCAAACTAACCACGAGGGTCTATTTCGTGCAAGAAAACGAAGAAAAAGCAAGAAACTGAGATTGCAATCTGGATATTGCGAATATAAGAGGAAAGCTTTATTGATCAAGGTGGGCGTTCTGTGATGTCTTTGTCTGGTCGTAGAACACAAATGAAGTACGCGAAGTTGCAGCTATGGCGAACTTTAATCTAAACAAAATCCAAAGTCTAAACGACGCCTTAAGGGTTGTATATATGGAGGAGTGGGGGGGGGGGTTTTGTGACCCCCTGTAGGAGGGGTTCGAAACCAACCCTAACTTTGTCCCCACACATACGGACTCTAAAAACATCCTATACTCAAGTATTTCAGAATTACATGGGCCTGGCCCAAAAATAAGGTGACGCAACACCTAAAATAAGCTATGGACGAAATTCATGAAGGGGCTATATTTTGTCCATGTCCATGTAGGTCATCACAGAGGCTTCAAAGTGCTCAAATATGCACTAGAAACGCCATTCTGGATCCCTTCGCGTGCGCCTTCATCTCCACGATTGATCCTACTCCAATGTTCATCCCTTCATTAGTAATCAACACAAAAGTATCCAATCTAGGCAACATCATATTCTCATGAACATTGGAATTGTCACTAGGAAAAGAAAGTACCTGGTAATTCAATTGGGGCGCGCGAGCTCTAGTAATTGGTCCAGTATGTATAGCAGCAGGGGTTGTGGGTGTAACAATGGTATTGATGTCCTCATCACGATCTGACATGGTGGTTTCGCGAGCTTTAAGATCCGTGCACAACAATGTAGGGCGTCGAGGGGGGTCGCTGCAAAATCTCTCATAGTTGATGGTCACCAGGTAACAATTCCGCAAAAATGTTGATTTTGGTGATTTGGGTGCCCTAATTTAGGGCAGTTGTGAAGCGGGAGAGTCCCAAAAGAGATCCTGCTAGGGTTCCCCCCTCCCCTCCCCCCCCCCCTCGCCATCGGTGGCGCCCTAGTTCCCTTCCCCCGCCACCGGCCGCCGGC